>NC_045956.1:20024154-20324154 GCF_010909765.2 Amblyraja radiata
ACATCCTGATGCAGTTTATCAACGAGAACTGATAAATTCCAGCTAACCTCTGCGGCTGGAGAAAGCAAAGGTGAAGGGGAAAATCTGTCGAGGACATTATTTAGTACCAGAAAGAACCTCCTGCTTCTTCTGACATTAAATTAAATAGATTAAAAACAAAAAGATTGGATGGCCATTTCTTGAAGGACTTCTCGCGGTTTTAGTTTAGTTTAGAGATACAGCATGGAAACAAGCCCTTCAGCCCACCGAGTCAACATCAATCAGCGATCCCTGCACACTAACACTACCCAACGCACACCAGGGACAATTTACATTTATGCCAAGCCAATTAGCCTACAAACATGCACGTCTTTGGAGTGTGAGTGGAAACAGAAGATCTCTGAGAAAACCCACGCAGGTCACGGGAGAACGTACAGACTCCGTACAGACAAGCACCCATAGTCAGGACCGAACCAGGATCTCTGGCGCTGTAAGGTAGTAGCTCTACCGCTACGCCACTGTGCCACCCACTTTAAGGATTTTCTATCACACTGTTTAGCAAGATGCAAACACATGAGGCTTTGTTTGTATTGATCAGCAGATGGTTATCTGAATTTTGCAACATTTCCACAAGCAGCACTGGGTCCTGATTTGCATTGCCAGTGCAGGTGTGCATGCAGCTTGCTCATCTGCATATGGCTTCAGGCAGATCATGGGAGTCAATGGGATGGATGAGAGTATGTTCCCATGCCCATTTGCAATTCTAGAGGCTTCCTGCTTTTCAGGAATTAAAAACAACTGTAAGCTGAATTTCGACTCCTTGAACTGCTTTGCGCCAAACTGTAAAACTTCTTTGCGTGACATATTTATAAGCATTTGATTCAAAGTGCAGGAACTAAATTCAGTGTCTTAAGGTACATTAGAAATTGATATTTTTATATTATGCCTTTTGTTCATTAAATTAAATATTTGGTGCAATTAATTTAAAAAAATGTTTAAAGAATGTGATGCAATTCTACAATAATAATGTTCCCTCATTTGTTTATACAAACCATCACGCAATAGTAAAAGCACATCAGGGTAGGTGGGATACTATAACAACATTAAGAATATTGTTATACTATTCCACCCACCTTAATGAGGATCCTTTGGGTGTTGCAATCCCATATCCTTTCGAGTCTAGATTTCCTCCGACTTTCATGGTATCGCAGGGTTTCCTCTGTTCAATGTATTCATTCATGGTGGATTCCAGGAGGTAGGCATATTTCCCTTTGGATTTACGCACTCTGACCACACCTTCTGCAGTGGTTTTTACAAAGACGGATGGCTCAGCGCTCTTCATGTAGGCCCACATCTTCTCAAAAAGTGCAATTTTGGATCTCTGTCAAAAAAAGAATGACGGACTTACCAGAGAGTTACTTTCCCGACGATTGAAAACTGTCAAATTAGTTACACATTAATATGATGTTTAATTATAGTCTTATATGAGTCCCAGCATATGCCTTGCACACAGCCAGGACGATGTCTAAAATGCATTCGGAGTCAAGTGCTTTAGAATATTCTTTGAAACATTGCAGCCGCTGAACTAGTCTCCGCTGCACCCTTTCCAACTTGACAACATCTTTCCTATAACGTGGTGACCATGGTGACAATGTTGCTTACCTAAAACCTAAGGAAATAATGATTTATAAGAACTGTAGTCACATAGAATTGAAGAGGAAATGAAGAAACAAATGACCGTAAGAGCAAAGATGAAAACAACGGATCCCCAGCTGAGTGGAAGAGAGTTAATCAGAACCGCAAGACATAGCAAACAGCATGGCTCTAAACCCTTGTATGAAAGTGTGAAAGCAGATTGAAATTATATAATATGCACAAAGAAACAAAGCAACTGTGATATACAATGACTAACCATTAAATAATAAAGTATGTATAATAATAGCGTTTTTTTAACGTCAAATGCAGAAAATTCCCTTTCAAATGTAAAAATGAAAATCCACCTTTGGCAGTGTAAAATGTAGATACATAAAAATGTGAACACACAGCATATTATTCAGAGGACCTGCTGTGTATGCATTTTTTATTGCAATTTCTAAATTGCACATTAATACACACTTTATGATTATTTAAAGTGCGAATTTTTATTTTCCATGCATGAAATGCACCTCTGCATGAAGTGTGCCATGCAGTAGTGATGTTAATTATTGTCCCATGCTTATATAACCATCTTCCCATCAAATTAGATCATAAATAAAACAAAGCGTACACTGGCAAGAAATCAGGTGTGATCAGCCATGGCAGCCTACTGTTGATATCTGAATCCTTGATTTGCTGAGGATTTGAGTTGTTGGAGCACTATTTGGCTCAGTTGGACTCAATAGTGAAGCTGCAAATATCACAATGATACCTGTTCATTGTTCAGGAGACTGCTCTAACCTTTTCATAGAAAATGGACCTTTCAGTAATTGTCCTGACAAGCCTCCTGCACAAGTGGAGCCTGAAGGCCAAACTGCCTTGCCAGAGGAGCAATGAAGTCATGGTGACCCTGAACTTGTTAGCTCCTGAATTGCCTTAGGCAGTGGTTAATAGATGCTGCATTCCAATTTGTACAACACTGCAGCATTCATAAAGTGTCAGATGCTGAATACATAAAGAAGTCTAGGATAGCATCGTAGAATTGCTGCAGTCCTATCTGTATATAATTTTTATTTTAGTTTATTTGGTCCATTGAACCCACCCTGACCCTCCTGAGAGAGAGGATGTTTGTGTATAAAATCACGAGAGGAATAGATCGGGCACAGAGACTCTTGCCCAGATTAGGTGAATCGAGGACCAGTGGACATAGGCTTAAGGTGAAGTGGAAAGATTTAATAGGAATCTGAGGGGTAACTTTTTCACACAAAGGATGGTGGGTGTATGGAACAAGCTGCCAGATATGGTAGTTGAGGCAGGGTCAATCCCAACATCTAAGAAACAGTTAGACAGGTACATGGACAGAATAGGTTTGGAGGGATATGGACCAAACGCAGGCAAGTGGGATTAGTGTAGCTGGGACATGTTGGCTGGTGTGGGCAAGTTGGGCTAAAGGGCCTGTTTCCACACTGTATCACTCCATTACTCTATGACAAGAGAGCCAAGAGCAAAGAACTAACCTCCTTCTCCCAAAGAGAGAACAGCAGACAGGGTAACATCAGGATCTCACAGACTTCCTGGAAGCTTGGGGCACCACAGACTGCACAAACGTGATACTAAGAGTTCCAGATATCAACCCTGAGCTGTTCGTCGTTAGATAGCTTATGCTGAGCCTTACCTCAGGTGCAGCTCTTCATCATAAATGGTTGGAGGAGACATGCTCTCTCCGATATCATGAAAATATTACTTCACTTGAGCAAGTATTATTAATCAAGGGTGTCAACCAGTCAGCGGAAAGTCTGTATATGATTACAATCGAGCTGTCCACAGTGTACAGATACATATGGGGATTAACCTTTAGTGCAAAATAAAGTCCAGTAAAGTCCATTTAAAGATAGTCTGATGTTCTTCAATGAGGTAGATAGTAGATAGGTAGATAGCTCAGGACAGGTCTCTAGTTGTTGGTAGGATGGTTCAGTTGCCTGATAACAACTGGGAAGAAACTGTCTCTGAATCTGGAGGTGCGCGTTTCCACACTTCTGTACATCTAGGCTGATGGTTGAGTGAACGGGGCGAGTCTCATCCTTGATTATGCTGCTGGCCTTGCCAAGGCAGTGTGAAATGTAGGTGGAGTCAATGGAAGGGAGGTTGGATTGTGTGATGGTCTCGGCTGTGACCACAATTTTCTGCAGTCTTGGATGGAGCTGTTCCCAAACCATGCTGTGCCACATCCTGATAAAATGCTTTCTACAGTGCATAGTTGTTGATTCTTCACATTAATCATTTCCACAAGTGTTCCAGGTTTCTCTGCATGCCCTACATTTCTATTTAAGGGCCACAGTCAAGCTGGTGCAAGATCGCTCACTTACAGTGGAGAAGGTTGCAGACACCAATGAAGGGCATGAACAAAGACACATGAACTATTCCGTGTCGCCAACTCCTGGCTGTGCACTGCAGCATTTTATTACTGACAGCAGCAGGAGTGTGAGCCAGCAAGCTAATGGGAAACTTCGAGGACAGTGATAGACATATGAACGCAGTCATCTTCCAACATCACTCTCTGCTTCTTTCCATGAAGCCAATTTTCCATTCAGTCAGCTATCTCTCCTTGAATCTCATGCAATCTAACCTTTAAGAGCAGCTTATCATGCGGAACCTTGTCAAATGCTGAAATCCATATATACAATATCTACAGCTCTGCCCTTATCAACTCTTTTGGTCACATATTCAAAAACTCAATCAGATTTGCAAGACACAACCTCCCACATACAAAATCATGCTACCTACCCCTATTCAGCCCTTGTCCATCTAAATGCACATATATTTCATCGCACAAAATACTCTTTCGTACTTTTACAACCAATGAAGTTAGACTGACTGACCTGTAGTTCCCAGGCTTTTCCCTGCAGCCTTACTTAAATAGAGGCACAATATGTGTCACCCACCAGTCTTCCAAATACCTCACCCGTATTTAATAACGACTCATAAATCTCAGTCTCTCTGAGAGAAATCTCCTCCCTAGCTTCCCCAAGTGGCCTTGGATACATCTGATCAGACCTGTGTGATTTGTCTGCCTTCATACACATCAGGACCTTCAGCACCTCCTCGACTGTAATACTGATTGCCCTCAAGACACTTCCATTGGCTACCCCAAGTTCCCCGGTTCTCATGTCTTTCTTCACGGTAAAAACGGAGGAGAAATACTCATCGAGGACCATGCCCATCTCCTGGGGCTCCAAACAGAGTTGATCTCTTAGATTCCTAATGGATCCCATTTTGTCTCTGGTCACCCTTTTCCCCTTAATGTACTTATAAAATCTCTTGGGATTATCCTTAATATTTTCTGCCAGACCTACAGTATCTCCTGCCCCCTATTTGTCCTCCTGACTTTCTTTTTTAGCTTGCTCCTCCAGGGATACACTTGATCCCAGCTGCTTGACCTTCAGCTAATGACCACTTCCGTGACATCCTCCCGAATCAATAACGCAACTCCCCCTCCTCATTTACCCCCACCTATATCTCTCCCATAGCATCTGTACCCTGGAACATCAATCTGCCAGTGCTACCCGTCTCTTAGCCAGGTTTCCGTAATGGCTACAACATCCCAGTTGCATATCCCTATCCATGCCCTGAGATTATCTACCTTACCTGTCAGGCCCCTCACATTAAAATAAGTGCAATTCAAACCAACAGTCCTTCGTCACTACCTGCCTTTCTCCTGTCTATTCTATCCACTGAACCTTCTTTCATCATCAACCATACCATCTTCCAGCCTCTCAATTGCCCTGGTCCTGCATAGGATCTCCCCTCCCCCCCCCTGCCAATCTAGTTGAAACCCACCCATGTAGCACTAGCAAACCTGTCTGCAGGATATTGGTTCATCTGAAGTTAAAGTGCAACCAATGCCTCTTGTACAGGTCACTTCTGCCCCCCAAAATATCCCAATGGTCCAGATGATCAGAGTTAATGAATGCAAGCATCAAATCGAGGGACACCATATTTTTGTTTCCCAACTCTGCTGGAAAATCATCAGGATGACTGGATTTCTTAATTATCTAAAAGGTAAAAATGTTCACGAGTATGGTCACTTTGAGTGGGAGGGACACAATTATACCATCTGAACCTGGTAAGTGAAAGGAGATTGTGGGAAGTGAGATCATTGAATATGAAAAGGAGCTCTAAGTACAGTATATAGTCATCCTCCTTTGACCACGGTCTTGAGATCATTTAGCTCACGATTGCAAGGAGTCCTCAATGCAACTATGTCAATGGACAAAAGTCAGAGGAATTTATGTCTGTTCTCCAGTCTGACTTTGAATGCCGCTCTCTTCTGCTAGAAAGAGGGGGGCCTGTTGAAGTTTTTGCCGTGTCCCCGTGTGCCATGCCTGCTCTAGGTGAACGGCTGGATGTAGATGGAAGATTTGTTTGAGCATTATAGTAGCAAGTATGTGGATCTAGCATGAGGATCTGCCTATGAAACTGCGAGAGGATGGAATTTGTTGACATGGTCACAACATTTGGCCACCCAGGCGAGGTTATTACATTTCATTCCGCCCAGTAATCAGGATCATTATAGCTTTCATTATCCCGGCCACGACCTCATCTGACTGCTTCGTTTCTGCTCTGATTAACCTCTTGTCCTGGTGAGCAAGTCAGTCCTCTCAGCAAGGTCCATCTCTTCGATGCGAATATCTACGTTAGTTATGCCTTACTAGCCAGCTATAAAGGGGGGGGGGGGGGGGGGGGGGGGGGCACCAACTCTCTGCCTTTTCTTTCTAGTGCAGTAAATAAAGAGCAAAAGCCGGCCGTTATGCAAAATGGATGCCAGATTCAATTCTAACAGTTTCATATCAAGTAGATCATAATAAAATTAAATGCAGCATGAAAAAACTGCAATCTTTTTCCAATAATGTAAGTCCATTTAGTAAATGCCCTACTGCCAATTACGTGCTCTCTCACTCACATCCAATTGCAAAACGGTCAATTTATAGTTAGACTATGCTGTACTTCAAGCAAACCCACTTCTATTTCCTCATCACATAATGCAAGTGAAAGCTGATATTAATAACGTTTTCTCACTTTGGACGTTTAGACACGATATTGTAAAGAAATGAGAAAACACAGAAGATGTTAGAAATATGGATGTAGATGGAAGACACAAAGTACTGGAGTAATACATCGGGATGACAGATGGCACAATGGGCTAAGTGTTCGGCTGGCAACCGGAAGGTAGCCGGTTCGAATCCCGCTTGGAGTGCATACTGTCGTTGTGTCCTTGGGCAAGAGACTTCACCCACCTTTGCCTGTGTGTGAATGTGTGTGAATGTGTGTGAGTGATTGGTGGTGGTCGGAGGGGCCGTAGGCGCAGATTGGCAGCCACGCTTCCGTCAGTCTGCCCCAGGGCAGCTGTGGCTACAGAAGTAGCTTACCACCACTGAGTGTGACTGAGGAGTGAATGAATAATGCGATGTAAAGCGCCTTGAGTATTAGAAAGGCGCTATATAAATCCCATCCATTATTATTATTATTATTACAACAATTCAGGGAGCAACTCTGGAGAACATAGATTGAGAACCAGAGATCATGTTTCTGAACAATAACCTTAATTCAAAATTATGTATAGTATGTAATAAGCAGTTCTGAAGACGTGGAGAAAAAGATAGAAAGCAGAAAATATTAAACGACAAAAAGGGGTCACATAGATCTTAGGGATGTGCAAATGCAGAACAATTATCTGAAAATACTAAAGGACTGTGGAAGGAATATTGGGAATCTGAAATAGAAATGTCAAAAATGCTTAGCAACAGGAATTGTTAAAAACTGTAATTGAGGCTGGGAGCTATAACGCGTCAATTCTGAAGATGTAATGGTTTGAGTGGACACAAGCACAGAGTTCAGAGTGGGAGTGAGATGGAGATTAAAATATCAGTCGCCAGGAAACGGAAAGTAATACTTTTGTACTGAAAAGTGTTTTTTTTAATGCATTTATGAACGATGGCAATTGCTGGTAAGGCCAACATTCACCTTGCATCCCAACATTACTTGAGAAGGTAGTGGTACAGAATGAGGGGATCAAGGAAAATATGGGTAGAGTCAGGCAGGCACTATGTGAGATTAAGGTGGAAATACACAACAAAAGTAATGAAATGTTCCTGATCATAAGATCATAAGTGATAGGAGCATAATTCGGCCATTTGGCCCATCAAATCTATTCAATCATGGCTAATCTATCTCTTCCTCCTAACCCCATTCTCCTGCCTTCTCCCCATAACCCTTGATACCCGCTCTTGTTCTGGGCAAGAGCAGGAAATGCTACTGATATAGTCAGAAAATGGACTTGATGAAGGAGGGAACTTGGGTAGGGCTGAAGTAAACCATGTTTTATATATCCCAGAAAGGTAGGCATTTCTTGTACCCTTTTGGATTCCTTTAATTGCAGTTTTACCAAGAAAACGTGTGGAGTTATTTCACAGGAGACTAAACATGGTCAGGTGAAAGATTTGGTGGAATGGGACTGGTTTTGACTGCTGATTAGCGAGAAATTGAAGGTCAAATTCCCACCGGGTTCTCACCATTAGATGGTGCAAGAGTACATAAATTTGTAAGTTGTAGGAGCAGAATTAGGCCAATCGGCCCAGCAAGTCTACTCTGCCATACAATTATGGATGATCTATCTTTCCCTCTCAACCCCATTCTCCTGCCTTCTCCCTATTATCCTTGACACCCTTACTAATCAAGAACCTGTCAAACTCCACTTTAAAAATATTCAATAACTTGGCCTCCACAACCTCTGTGAATGAATTCCACAGATTTCCCAACCTCTGACTAAAAAAAAATTCCTGCTCATCTCCTTTCCAAAGGTTCGTCCTTTTATTCTGAGGCCATGACCTCTGGTTCTAGTCTCTCCCAGTAGTGGAAACATCTTCTCCACATCCACTCTATCCAGGCCTTTCTGTATTCGGTAAGTTTTAATGAGGTCCCCCTCATCATATTATCCCTGGGATCATTCTGGTAAACCTCCTCTGGACCCTCTCCAACAATAGCACCTTGTTCCTCAGATATGGGGTCCAAACCTGCTTGCAATATTCCAAATGCCTTATCAAGACCAGTGCCTTATAAAGCCTTAGCATTACATCCCTGTTTTAGTATTTGAACCCTCTCAAAATAATTGCTAGTATTGCATTCTCCTCCTTACTACCAATTCAACTTGCAAATTAACTTTTTGGAATCTTGCACCAGCATTCTTAAGTCCCTTTGCACCTCTGATTTGTGAATTCTCTCCCCATTTAGAAAATAGTCTATGCCTTTATTCCTACTACGAAAGTGCATGACTCCACACTTTGTGACGCCTTATTCCATCTGCCACATCTCTGCCCACTCTCCCAACCTGTCCAAGTCCTTCTGCAGTCCCTGCTTTCTTCACACTACCTGCCCCTCCACCTATCATTGTGTCATCTGTAAACTTGGCCACAAAGCTTTCAATTCTCTCATCCAAATCATGACTTACTGCATGACTGACTCATCCTTCCATTCATCCACTTTTCTAAAAGATGGCAAAGTGTCAAAAAACCCCAATATAAGCCCATAGCAACCATTGTTACTTTCATTACTATTCTTCCCGCTTTAGTATTATATCCACTCCCTGTGATAATACATTGTTTCACTGCCTCCTTTCTCTCCATTCTTACCACAGCTCTCCATAGTTATCAATGTTCCTTTGCCTCCCCCAACCCCACCTTACCCTCAACTACGTGTGTTGCAGTTCCTGCAATTCTGCTCTCACCTCATCTACCCCTCCCAGAGCTTGACAGCATTCCTTTCCACCTCATTTTCCACCCGACGGTCTTAACATTCAATTTTTTCATCTTCTTGAATTCCTGACATTTCCAAGCACATCTTCCCTCCCTCTCACTGCCTTACTGCATGGGCCCATTCCCTCCACAATGTTTACTCTTCCAATCCACCAATATCCACTTCCCTTCCCAAAATCACCTAATCTTATTGAAGAAGGTACAACCCATTCCTTTAGAAAGATACATAAAGTTGGAGTAACTCAGTGGGACAGGCAGCATATCTGGAGAAAAGGTATGGGCGGTGTTCGGGTCGAGACCCTTCTTCAGAGTGAAGACTGAAGAAGGGTCTCAACTCGAAATGTCACCCATTCCTTCTCTCCATAGATGCTGCCTGTCAAACTGCGTTACTCCAGCATGTCTTGTCTATCTTTGGTTTAAACCACCATCTGCAGTTCCTTCCAACCCATGCTTCTAGTTTTATCTTTCCTACTAAATTCTAGAGCCACTAAACCCCCTTTCAGATTAAGCATGATTTAGTTATACTCCTATGAGTTGATGCAGTGCATTCGCTGCTCATGATGTGGTGCAGTGTAGACAGGTGAACTAAAATTCCAGATTAGGTGACTGCTTTTACACAACACCATATAACCGGCCCATCCTCTAACCACACATTTTACAGTTTTCCAACACAATGTCAAATGTAACAGTGCACACGTAACCAATTGTTGCATGTGACCAGCATTTCTGCATTTCTATTTCAGATTTTCAGTATTCCATCAGCACGTCTGTTAATGTAAGAATTGTGTATTCAGAAAATAGTCCACAGAGGGAAGATGCTGTCAACAGTGCATTTAAGCAGCACTTACTCACAAGAACATGCCTATCGATGCTACTTTGGTGTTCTGTCATGATAATTCTGCTCGATCAACCTTGATCCAAACATGGATCAAAGAGCTCAATTCCAGTGGAGATGTTCGGACGACTTCTCTTGCCATCAAGGCTGCCTTTGATGGAATATGGTGTAAACAAGCCCCATTGGGGTGGCACAGTGATGTAGTGGTAGAGTTGCTGCCTTGCAGCACCAGAGACCCTGGTTCGATCCTACTACAGGTGCTGTATGTACAGAGTTCGTATGTTCTCCCTGTGACTACGTTGGGTTTCTCTGGGTGCTCTGGTTTCCTCCCACATTCCTCCCATGTTTGTAGGTTAATTGGCTTTGGTAAGAATAGTAAATTGTCCCGAGTGTGTAGGATAGTGCTAGTGTATGGGGTGACACAAACGGTGGGCTGAAGATCCTGTTTCTGCATTTTATCTGTAAAGTCTAGAGTAAAGTCTAAAGAATAAGACCGAATGGACATCAAAGATAAAATACTCAATTATTGGAGTCAATCTCACACAAACGAAGATTGCTGTAATTGCTGGAGGCCCATTATCCCAAATCCTGGACTTCTTTCAATAAAGTTCTACTCAGCATAAGAAGAGTAGAACCATTTAGCCCCTAGCACATGTTCCCCCATTCGATAAACTCATGACTCATCTTTAACCTCAGCAAAATATCCTGCACTAATCCCATATCCTTGATCCCTGTACTATCCAATAGTCTATGAATATCTGTAACTAGTGACCAAACTCCAACAACATATAGAAAATTCCAAAGGTTCACTACCATCTCATTAAAGACTTTTCTTCACATCTCTGTTCTGAATAAATGAACATTTGTTTTGAGACTGTGATCATTTATCTTGTTGTAAATATTATATGCACTCAAAGAAAAAGCCTGAAACGTTTCTCTTATAATTATTACCTAGTGTGCATTCAATTTTTCTCGTGTACTTTTGCTTATATTTTCTGTCCCTTCATGCCACACTGTGATTATAATTCCATTCTCAATATCCTGTGCCAATATCACACAGCAACCTGAATCTGAAATGTATTGTTATTCTTTTATTGCCACAGGGTCCAGAATCTGGAACGTCGTCCTCATGAGTATTGAAACTGAACATTTGCGAGAATGACTGCAGTGGTTGGAGAAGATAGTTTACCATCACCTTCTTAAGAACAATTAAGGAGGTGCAATAATTGCCTCACAGTAAAAATGAATACAGAAAAATAGACCTTCTAAAAAAAAAACAAACAAAAAAATGAATACAGAAAAATAGACCTTCTAAAAAAAATAAAAAAAAAAAATGAATACAGAAAAATAGACCTTCTCTTGACTTCTGTTTTCTGTTATCTTCCAACAAAAGTCACGAGGAAGTCTATTTTTTAAAAATATTTTATTCTCTCCTGCTTTTCAGCATGTCACAAGCCTTCCTTTCCCTTCTATCCTGACTCCTGCATACCTTCCCCGCCCCAGATTTATCTGCACCTGAAAATGCATTCACCTCTAACCATACAAGAGATTGGTGGCCTGAAACATTAACTCTAATTCCCTCCTCTCTGATGCTGCCTGGATGGCATTTTTTGACCTTTCAAGTCAACTTTATTCGTCACATACACATACGAGATGTGCAGTGAAATGAAAAGTGGTTCAAAATCTTTGTTCAGATTTTCAACATATAACATATATTTTGCATTTGTAAATCACACAAGAAGCTTTGAAGACTTTAGAAGCAAACATTTCAAATTGTTAATCAGGACATTTGAACATGTTATAACGAAACAATCAGATTTCATATTGAAATTTTCCTGTATTCCCTGCATTCATTTCTTGAATGTTATTGTGATATTTCACTCTTTTATTCAAAATGGGAATGCCAATGTTCATAAATATTTTGGTGGCGGTGACTAGATCCATCAAAATAACAAATAATGTACGGCATGCCAAATAATGTGCCATTTCTTCTGTCTTTTCAGTGTTATAATTCTACTCCCACCACCATCCATCATTGTGCTTTCATGATGTTCTAAAACACTTGATAACTGGTGAACTTTCTTGACACAGAAACAAGAGGAACATAGAAAATAGGTGCAGGAGTCGGCCATTCGGCACTTCGAGCCAGCACCGCCATTCAATATGATCGTGGTTGATAATCCAAAATCAGAACCTGTGTCCTGCTGTCTCCCCATATCCCATAATCCAGTTGGCCCTGAGCTACATCTAATTATGTCTTGAATACATCTCTAATCTCTCATGAATACATACATGTTGTTACCATTGAAAAGGTGGGTGATATGGCAGAAAATTCATGCCAACAACTTTTCACCAGTGCCAATGTTGTAATGATCTGATAGTCCATTTATTTTTTAAAGATGCTGGCTAAATGACATATATCGATCAGATCATCAGGCAAATTATCTGCGGAGTGGAATAATATTATGATTTGAATCTTACTGTGTGATAATAAAACGTAATTAGAAACTGTCATTGTAGGCAAAACCTCAGTTAAAAAAACACAAGAGGTAAAAGCCTCCCTATCTTACCCTAAAGAATTCTTTTGTGGATCCAGCATCCAAAGTTCCATAGGCAATGTCAGATTGCTTCGCGAGATCCTCTGCACTTTCAATGGGTGATACCATTCGTTCGACGGTCAGGAAAGCAGCTAAGTTAGCCGTGTATGATGATATTATGATCAAGGTAAAGAACCACCACACACCTCCAACAATTCGCCCCGACAAGGATCTAATAATAAGTGTGAAATGGATTTATAAAGTGAAATGAACGTCATCATTGCAACAGAGTAAACAATCACTTGATATCGAGCATAGCATCTATACACAGGGAAGCACATTAGGTGCATATTATGACTATTTCAGAGAAAAGTTGAAACAAATTTCATATATTTTATGTTAAAAATTGAATTGCAATGTGTTTTAGTGCTGATAGAAGTCTACTCCACAGTGGGGGAAAAAAACTTTTTAATAAAGAATTTCATTTAGGCAAAATAAACTGTAAAATGTGAGTCCCTGCAGAAAAGATTGTTGGGAATATGAGGCCATGCCAGATGAAAACAAGATTAGTAATCCCCACTGTAGTCATTTATATGTTATATGCATGGGATACATGATGAAGTTAGATTTATGATAATTTTACTTCACGTGCATTTTATGGTTTCACACAAAACTATACCAAATGCTTAAATTACTAGTTTTACTTAATGGGAGAGAAACATTCATCACATTCAATGACATTTACAAACAGTTGTTATGCACAGATGCGAGAAGACGTGTACAATGCTGACAATTTACTACCGTACATGAAAATGCAAATGCACAACATACAGTATTCATCTTTTGCTGTGATTATTTTAAAAAGTCATTTATAACATCAAAATCAAGTGCTTAATAAAAGAAACATGTTTCATGAGTGGCCAGGGAACATGTAAAACAAAACTCTTGTAAATACACAGATAATGTGAAAGCAAAGATAACTCAGAAATCCAAGGCTTTATTTGCAGCTTTGAAAAGCTGAAATGTGTTTCCCTTGTTCTGATCTAAAATGCAAGAAGATAAGTTAAGTTTACATCAATTAATTTCAGGAAAAAAACCTGCCATTTTCCACAAATATAATTTCTGACCAATACCCTAATAACTGTCCAAACTTTCTCTTTTATTTCAATTTTAGCTGAAATCTTTGAATACCATCCTCCAACTAACTACATGAGTGACCCTGGGATTGTGCTGTCCCTGAATCCGTCCTTATGTACCATATTTAATTCATTACTAAGCCATAGCGTTACTCAGTCCCCTCTCTCTTCTGACAGCTAGAGATAGCTTCCCCACTGAGTAATCAACATAGGTTAAGTTAACATAATCTTTCAGTTCTAAAAGCACTTAAAAATGGAAAATAATTCAGAGCAAAGATTTCTGTATTGTTTCCTTACACCAAGTCTCAAACCTAGGTTTAAATGGATTAATCGTTGAAGCTGTGGTTCGGATGCAACAGGTATTATGCTGCTTTGTGGAAATAGCTAAATTTCATACATAAATCAACCAGTCAGTGTTGGGAGGCAATTCAACCACGTGGACACCACGGTTGATTTATCTACAAATAATTCCTGTTGTTGAAATATTTAACTGTGGACATTGTTTTCGTTTAAAGAATTTACAATGTTATATGATATAACAACCACAGTAATTCTACCTTGGTGCTGAAAACCATCCACTTTCCAGATATGATCTCTGTGCATCAACAACATTGACTGAATTTTCTCAGTGAACGTGAACACTTACACGAGGTGAAACTGTCTGACTCAGCAAAAATCCAGTACTGGACTGGCAATCTTCAACCCAGGAAACTGCAGACAAATATTTTATTCTGATTCATCAAATAAATCCCAATGTGATGGCCTTTATATAGTTTCCAAAATCATATCTTTAAACATTCTCATTTTTTTGTTCAACATTAAAGGAATATTGTGGGACTGTTTTTTTAAATTTCACATCAAGTAATAAAAATAAATATCAAGTAGTGATGGTGTAATATTTCTTTTGGTGGAATATGTACAGATGCCTATAATTTCACCAGCATAAATGTATGAACATCAACGAATTGCACCAGATTTCAAGAATTTATCAAAAAGTTTCCTCACCTGTCATAGCCTATTAGAAGGAAAAGACACATAAGAGCATAAAAATACATTAATTTTGATTTTAATTATAACATTGTGTGTTTTCATATTTTCTTCTTACTAGAGCTGGTATTTAACAATTGCCAACTGCTATTCAATTTCTAACCTAGACTTTAAACGTCTTACAAAATATCCCAATCGCAATAAAATGTAAGTGGCAGTGATTTCTTGAGATGTTTGTTTGGGAACTTGAATAAAAAATTAAGTACTAGGAGGCTCTGTGAGTATAAAGTGCTCAAAGTAAATTATTTTATAGAGATTAAATTCAAAGTTGTTTAAGGAACGTTGTTTGATCAAAGGAGCCACCGTAGAGACAGTCGACAGTAACATAATCTGGTCCTTTCACACTGATGCAATGATCAAGAAAATACGTCAGCATATTTACTTTCTTAAGCACCTGAGAAGACTCAGCATGTCCAAGAGGATTCTGAACTTCTACAGATGTGCTATAGAAAGTATTCTGACAGGATGCATCTTAGTCAGGAATGGCAAACACTCTTTTCTTGAACGCCTGAACCTACAGAGATTGGTGAAGCAGCCATGTCAAACACAAGCTCATCACTACCTTCCTATCAGTCCATCGTCAAAGTCAATTACCTCTTTCTGAAGAAGGGACTCGACCCAAAATGTCACCCATACCTTCTCTTCAGAGATGCTGCCTGTCCCGCTGAGTTACTCCAGCATTTTGTGTCTCTCACCTCTTTCACACTCCTGGCCCCGTGCTCGCACACTCTACTCTCCCTCATTCAATTATTCTGTTATTGTACTTTAATATTTTTCCCACTACTTCAGATCACAATACAGTCTTGAACCATTCTGCTGTTGAGCGCTCATCATTGTACTTATCATTTCCTATGTCTACTGTTTATTCTGTGAGCTTCATGTGAACAAAAAAATTCATTGCACCCTGGTGTATATGAACAAAAGCTAAAGGTAGACACAATAAGGTGGAGTAATTTAGCATGTCATGTCAGACAGCATCTCTGGGAAAAAGGAATAGGTGATGTTTTGGGTTGAGACCCTTCTTCAGCTAATCTGAATCTCAATCTCAATCTCAGTGCATTTAGGCCCCTGACCCTCAATGCCACTTATAGGGAGCTATGGACATGAATCCCAAGACCCATCTGTATATTCATGTTGGTTAAGGGCCTGTCCCACTGTACAAGCTAATTCAAGAGTTCTCCCGAGTTTCCCCTGATTCAAACTCGGAGAATTATGGTAATGGCTCCTCGTAGGTACTCGGGGCTCTCGTGGACATTTTTCAACATGTTGAAAAGTCTTCACGAGCTTACCGCATTTCCCGAGTACCTGCCGTTAGCGTTACGAGACGCTAAGAGACGTCCCGAGCTCCGATGTACCCGCTACATACATTCTACGTGCTTACCACAAGTTTGATTTTTTTTTAAACTCGGGAGAGCTCATGAATTACCTCATACAGTGGGACAGGCCCTTAAGGGTCTTGCAATTAACTGCATACTTTATGATTACATTCGGCCTTCCAAAGTGCAACGCCTTACACAAGCTCAAATTAAATTTCACTAGGCATCATTCTAGAACGAATCTTCATCCTGCTATATACTTTGACAATCTTCCTCAAAATCCGCAACTCCAGTAATCTTGCTGCCATCTCCAAATTTATTGTAGAAAGATGTGTGTGTGTGTGCGTGTGTGTGTGTGTGTGTGTGTGTGTGTGTGTGTGTGTGTGTGTGTGTTTGTGATTATGTAACATTCTCATGCATCTTCTCTGCACCCTTTTCAGCTTAATGACGTATTTCCTATAGCTGAGTGAAGAGAATGGCATACAGCACACAACACTTTCACCAATGACTTGTACAGTTATGACATGACATTCCAATTCCTGTAAGTGCACTGACTGATGAAGGCAAGTATGCCAAAGGCATACTTCAACACCCTGCCTACCTGTGTCATCAATTTAAGGAAACTATGCACCCTGAGATCTCTCGGTTCTACAACACTCTCCATTTCCTGTGAATCTCCTGCACTGGATTAACTTTCCAAAATGCAACACCTCACCCTTGTCAGAGTTAAATTCCATTTGTCATTTCTTGGCTCATTTACCCCATTCATCTAGATCCTATGGTAATCTAAGATAACAATCTTCACTGTCCATTATGCCAAATTTACTAAGCATTGTCATCCTAATTGTTAGTATAGATGACAAGCAAGAGTGGACCCAGCAGTTTCCTGTGGCACACTACTAGTCACAAGCATTCAATCAGTATAACAACCTGCCACTACTACTCCGATTCCTTCCACTGATCAAATTTTGTATCCAACTGTCTACCTTACCCTGATCCCATGAGATTTAACCTTCCAGACTAGTGTGAACCTAGTCTGGCCTAAGACAAGGTCCCATATAGTCTGGATGATCTAAACTTCCAGACTACGTGGCTCCTTGTCAAGGGTCTGGTTAAAGTCAATGTGTCTCATCATTTCTCTAAGTGACCTTTCCAAAAACTCAGTTACATTTATCACTCTTGGACAATGTATGTCTTAGATAAAATAATATAAAGGCCTTCAGTTGACCAAGTAGCTGTTTAGTAAATAATTGGAATATCAATACACCAAATTTATAGGTTGCAGCCTCATCAAACTATCTTTACTGTAACAACTGAAATTGTTTATTTTCCCTAAGTTGTTCTCGTTGGCCTATTCAGTGACCTGAGCAGGTGGAAGTTAACTTTATCAAGAAGAATTGCGTGCCTTTGTCCTAGATATTATATTAGAGCAGCAATCTCTGTAAATGGACAGGGAAATTCCAAGATAAAATGGGTAAGGCTAAGAATATGCCCATTGGAATCACAGAGTGGCAACAATATTATCCTAAAATGAGGATACAAAGTCTGGAACACTAGTAAGATCCAGCCATGTTTTGACAATCAGGGCTATGGTAATATTCAGTTCTGAAGTGGTGTCACCAAGTCAACACTACTGCAGTTAATCAGAGGTCACTTGACCTAGGAGATGACTGACAACTGACTGCGATCTTGCTCATTAACGCAGCATGGAGGTTGTTAATTTGGTCAGCCCGACTCAGGGAATCTACAATCAATCTAGATCAACCATTCAAAGGTTTTATGTGTGATTAATTGAAGGCACAGTTATTGAAATATATGTGAAAATAGGTGAGTATGGTTATTACATTTTTTGTTAACATTTTTGGGTATTGTTCTGGGTTTTTCTGAGGTTTTATTCTGCATTTTGCGATCTGCATTAAATTCTTCCAATGTTTTGTCATCTGATAAACAACGACTGAATTATTGGTTTAAACTCCCCGAGACTGTATCGTTATATTTGTAATCCTCAGGTTCAAGCTAATGAACACAAATAAAGGTCGTACAATATCAGTGGGCAGTAAGGTTTAGGTTAAGTTTGGTTTTTAATTAGGGCTGAATTCCTGATATTAGTGGCACCAGGGGAAGGTGAGGCAGTGTGTAGATCCCTTTCACCTCTCCATTAGGAGACTGGTAAGACAGGAATAAAAGGCATTATTGGCTCTGAAGTCATGTTTCGCCCAATCAAAGAGTTTGAAGATGTAGGAAGTTAGTAATTTACATGACCTCCCTGAATGTCTTAATTTATTAATATCAGATTCAAAGTCCTCAATATGCCAAGTGAATTAGCTTCATTTTGAGGAGAGTGTTAACCTTAAGATTACATGAGAGAAACCGTTTCCGTGTACCTTAACCAAGCCAGAAAAAAAGAGAATGTATTACCTGTTCAAAACCTGGACCATGAAAATGGTCAGCACTGTGAATAGAATACCTGAACTAGGTGGTTGAAATGAACTGAAGAGCTAATTTGTCAGCCCCATTATCAGCAATGGTTAACTCCAGTCGCTGCAGCCGATTAATATGATTTTTAAATTAATCTGCTGTTAATGAATAGTAAAGCTTTTTATTTAGAAGTAAATGTACCTTGGTTACTCTTCTGGATATTCAAATGACTAAAAATTATTGCAATATTATTATTTCTTCAACAGGGTGGCCCAGTGGCACAGTGGCAGAGTTGCTGCCTCACCGCATCAGAGACCCGGATTTGGTCCTGACCTCGAGTGCTGTCTGTAGAGTTTATACATTGTCCCTGTGCTCACATGGCTTTTCTCCGGGTCCTCTGGTTTCCTCCCACATTTCAAAGACGTGAATGTTTGTAGATTCATTGCCTTCTGCAAATTGTCTCTAGTGTGTAGGATAGAACTAGTGTACGGGTGATCTTTGGTCAGCGTGGACGCAGTGGGCTGAAGGGCCTGCTTCCACGCTGTTTCTCTAAACTAAACTAAACATTTATCATTTCCTAGACTGCTGGTGCCAAACATCATGCATGCAAAATTGCTGCCCGTACATAAGATTTAATTGAGTAACATGATGCCAGGCTACCTCTCCAGACGATGTACTTGCCCAAGACTAGGCCGAATGGCGTTCCTAAATATTACTTCTGTTCTTCTACAAACAAAACTATTACAATATAAATATTTTATAAGTAAAGTGTGCACATCACAATTTTAAGTATTTAAGAAGGAACTGCAGATGCTGGAAAATCGAAGGCAGCAGCATCTATGGAGCTCCATAGATGCTGCTGCACCCGCTGAGTTTCTCCAGCTTTTTTGTGTACCTACAATTTTAAGTATTCTCTTCAAAGGCAGATCTACAGAGAACCTACGCTGAAGCTAGCACAGCGTGGCTAAAAGTAATAATTTAAAAATATAACTGATGTCTCTAAAGCTTTAGTTGTTCAATAACTAAATTGATACTACTAAAGATGAACAGTATATATTTTGGCCTATATTAAACATTATTTAAAATATATATCTATATGTATATTTAAATAGACATAAATTGAAAATTGAAGATGCTCTTATCTTCTCTCAATTCTTCTGAGAGTTCACTAGAACACATTTAATGTCCTCTCAATAAAAAATATCATTGCTTCAAAGAAGACCTCTTCAAGCCAACAAATGAATTTCTCATATCTCACTGAATATAAAGAGTCAGAAATCCTCTAACATAAACTATTTGACAAGATATCTATCTATCCTTTACTTTTCCGTGAACAGATAGCTGTGAAGAATAAAAATAAAACATTGGATAATGAGATGACTGATGAACTGACTTTGTAGTTCCTTACCTTCGTGCTTGTTCCTCGCCCTTGCCTTTGTTATACACACATGAACCGAGGGCCGTAAAATGGGAATATGCAGCAAAAACACGGTACCCCTCCAAGAGGACTAAGTAACAACTGTAACCTTATGCATTTTATGGTCGCAGCAGCAGGGTGTATATATAAGTTCACTGTAGAGATACATGAATGACATCTTCGTGCATCATTCGTGTACCTCTTTGGTTTGAAAAAAGCTTTAAAAACATTTAGCTTTGCCTTTTTGGAATCAGAGGGGTCTTCTTTGCAATTTTCTCCCTTTAATTTGTAAAAGGAAAACAATCCAGTTTAAACGTGAATATATATGCACCGTGCCATCAGAGAGGGACCGAAAATGCACAAAGCTAAAATGCTCGAGTGACCAACCTTGGCGAAATATCGCATCCTTGCTGCATAAAGGCACCCAGAGAAAACCAGAGACTATTAAATATCCCAAATTCATTAGTTTGGTCGTTACTTTGTGTTTCCCGTCCATCTTCATATTCTTCGGTGTGCCACTCATACGGACTAAATCTGCTGACCAAGAATAAAACTACGCTGACCCCGATGTAAGCGAAGACAATGCACATCCAGATTTCATAAGCTAATGGATCTAGAAAGGAGAAGACTCCTGGCTTCGACTTCTGTGGTTTCTTTATCATGATGGATATCCCGAGGCTCATGAAGGGCTTTGAAAAGTCGATCACCTCCTCTCTTACCAAAGTGATTGTCAGTGGAGCTACTGCAATATCTGCTTTCTGCAACAACAAAGCACAGGAATTTTTTATTGTTTAGTTCATCTCCTTGGCAAAAACTATTGTTGTGAACTGAAACTGATGTTCAATCATAGGTAGCATTCAGTCTTGTCGTTTGTTTTTACAAAATTGTTTCAATGTAATTAAGATGAAGGTTCTCTGCCTAATCTGTTAACCCATTTTTTCTTTACCAAAATTACTCCAATTTACCTGCAGCCTTTTTTTTTTTGCATTAATGTACTTCATTGTTGATACTTAGCTGAAGGTTGCGAATCCAAAGTTGCTGTAGAAGACATTTATTTTAATGCAAATAAAGTGCAATAAAGTCAGGACTGCTTCATTTTAGTCTCATTCAAGAGATAATAAACTCTGTTCTCCAATGCATAATCTATATACGCTTCATAATTTAAATATACAAGTGATGTTCCCAATGATGTGGAAGCATTTGCATATGGGGAATATCAAGCTTGAGTATCATGCACAAAATTGTTTGATCCAACTTCACAGAAGGAAATGTAGACACAAGTAACATCAGAAGATGCAATCTTGACCAAAAAGACACATTTCTGGGGGAACTCAGCAGGTCAGGCAGCATCTGTGGAGGGAATGGATAGACAGCGTTTCTTCTTGTCCACATTGGGACCATTCTTTAGACTGAGGAATGCTACCTGACCCGCTGAGTTCCTCTAGCACTTTGTCTTTTGATCACAGAAAGAAATGTTGATCCAAAAATACTGATTGATTGCAAATTGACAGCATTTTTTCCCATTTAATTGTTTGGTTTTGTGTCGTCAAACCTGGAATGTGAAAATATTTTACATTCAAGAAATGAATATTGTTACTTTAGGAAATGTAATTATCCTTCATCACCACATGATTTCCTTGACTCTTTCATTTCTGGAAATAACAGAACAGAATATCTTACTTTATACTGTATATGGCTGAGACAGAATGGAAACAGTTACATTTGTATTGGTTTTTGATAATGGATATTTGACCATGCGGAAACCATAAAAACCATATTCTTCCTTAACAATCATCTATTAAACATGCAACAATCATTGAATGATGTATAATGACCACACTTTGTATTTTGTTTTCTTACCCCATACACCAGTTCTCCCACCATTCCATTCCATACTTTTGTTTCCGCGTCCCTGGCACCATATTTCCCATCGGGAACGATGGAAAGTTTGTACTTAAAGCCACAATGTTTGGCTATTTCTGCCGCTAGGTCAACGCAGTAACCTTCATACTGGTCATTTCCTTCAAACTGTTCATAATTTTTCTTCAGCATCACATAGGGCGATTCCTATGAAAGAAAGATGTGCGACTTTTTTTTTAAATGGTCGTTGCAAGATCATGTGATCTTTGAGTGAGATGAACAACCCGACCAAATTCAAGGCCACAGCTATTTTTAAAATACCAGGCTCAATTTGTTCTCCTGATCCTGCAATAGATTGTATTAATCCATGTGATGCTCAATTCTAATGCCCTGGATAAGGGTACAACTTGTTATGTAGGAGGGTGTGGATATGAACTCATCCGTTACCATTTCATGAATCTTCAGCGAATTGAGTTCATGCCGACTAGCAATCCTCGTACACTAACACTATTTTACACACCAGGGACAATTTACAATTTTACCAAAGCCAATTAATTTACAAACCTGTACCTCTTTGGAGGGTGGGAGAAAACCAGAGCACCCGGAGGAAACGCATATGGTTACAGGAAGAACGTAAAAACTCTGTATAGATAGCACCCGTAGTCAGGGTTGAACCTGGTCTCTGGAGCTGTAAGGCAGCAACTCTACCACTACGCCACCCAAGTGCATTACTCTTGTAATGGAGACATGTACTTATTTTATGACTGGTTGCAGCAATATAGTTGCAGCGATAGTAACTGTCTGAAATTTAATTGTTTAAAGTTAAATGGTGTAGCTAATTGAATTAGTTCCACCAGTCGTCATGATAGTATTTGAACTGATGAGTCCAGATAAACAGATTGCTAACCCAGCAGTTGAACCAATATGACCGAGAGTTCCCTGTGGCGTTTGATATAAGTAGGTTACCAACTTATGACATAAATGTAAAAATTATGTTGCAAATGTAGTTCCCTTTATAAGAACTACATTCCAAAACCTCTATGGAAAAAAATGGGATCACCAATAGTATGAGGCACTGGTATATATGTAAATTGTCCCCAGTGTGTGTGGGATTAATGTGCGGGGGTCCCTGGTTGGGACAGACACGGTGGGCCAAAAGGCCTGGTTCTGCGCTGTATCTCTAAACTAAATCAAACTGAAGAATTCAACTGATATTTACATAAACTAGGAGTGGCCAAGTGTGCACCACAAACCTAGATGGAAATAGAAGGTACACAAAAATGCTGGAGAAACTCGGCGGGTGCAGCAGCATCTATCGAGCGAAGGAAATAGGCAATGTTTCGGGCCGAAACCCTTCTTCAGACTGAGGGGGGGGGGGGGGAGGCGGGGAGAAGAAAGGAAATAGACTGGTGCAAGCCAAGCACCTGGGATTTGTTTTTAAGAATATGAAAGTTAATAAGCCCCAAAAACAAAGACATTGACATCACTCACTTTGAAAGCAAAAACATGTCCCTGAAGTTCAAAAGCATAATATGAACCATGATCAACACAATTATGGCAAAAAATCATTTCTAATGTGATAAATGCTGTAAAGAAAATTTACTCATTTTGATTTACATAACTACAAAATAAATAGACAGATTTATTGATGCTTCGATAATATTCTAATTTTACTGACATTTATATGCAAAGATTTGTCTTTTATTTGCCACGGGTGATTCTTTGTAATGTGCTCAAGAACATACCATAATACTTGTCACTACAACTGTCTTATTCTCCATTCCTGCAGTTTCATTTCCACCAAGGAAATCCGTTGCTGTGACGACCATCTTGTCGACCTCATTCCAGTATCCAATCTGCCAAAATTTCACAATAAAATTATTTGAAGTGTTTAATATTATGCTTGCGTATGCACATCATTGTATCACAGAACTGTTGACATCGGCTGAAACCAGTGCAGATTTGTTGGGTGAAATGGCCTCCTTCTATGTCGTAAAGTATATGAAATATGTTGTATAACATCTGTGAGTCCAACGGTAACATGGCAAATTAACTATCAAGAAACTACATACCAAATACCTTTTGGAATAGAATTCTAATTAGTACCTGGTATTAAAGGATCCATACCGGAAGGATTTGTGTCAATTACAAGGTGTAAACAGACAAATGAAAAATATTGAATTTATTGTGATTTAACAAATAAATATGAAGCAATGTAATTATAACTTTAAGTCGTACCTTCCGAGGACCACTATTTTTGAGTTCCATAATGTTGACTGTATAATTGACTCTTCTTCCAAATTGATCAAATTGAATATTTCCTGTCAAACCATCAATACGAACCTAATTTAAGAAAAGAGAATGGTTGAAAAATATCCTTTAAGCTTCTGTACAGCATTATTTCAGAAGCTATGTACTGTATATCATGATTGAATGCAGTGTTAGTATTAGCACCAGCAAGCATCAGTTATCAGGACAGAGTTAGAACGTTACCCAAGATGAGTGGCTTCTGGCAACCCATTAATGCTTCAACATCCTTTTTTGAAGAAGACGAAGATTGTTTTTTATAGGATATTAGTGCTAACATAAAGAGAATAGTCAGCATTCAGACCCCTTGGCTATTTTCAGTTAATTGAGCTTCAATTACTTAAAACACATCATGAATAATATATCTGCCAAAGACAACATTCTTTTCCAGAAAGATGCAATCAAGTAAGCATAGTTTTTGTTCAACACATTTGACTGCCTTTAGCCTTGTAATACAGGTTCACCATCGATTTTCCGGCACCCTTCGTTCCAGAACCTTGCTGGATTATCCGTTTTGCCAAACCAACAGAAGTCATAATAATGATACAACAATATACCTCTAACCCAATAATTATACTACTACCATGTCTCTAAAGCTCCATGGACTGATAGAAAATTAAATAAAACAAATATTGGCCGGCACCTTCTGACCTGAGATTTGCCGAATCTGCTGAAAATGCATTTGGGGCGAGCACACCTGCCACCGCCATCTTCTGACGCGAGCCTCCAAGAGGAGCCAAACGGTACTGGCCTGGTCTGCTGAGGACGCCGGTGGGCAGAGATAAGGACATGCAAAGTTGGCCTCGGAAGTCAGCTATGGGAACAGATCAACTGGTCCCGGCCGGGCCTGAGTTTCAAGAGACAAATGTGACCCTCCGATTGGCATAGAAGTCTCGATGAGGTTGAGATTTTGAGATTGGCCGCCTCACACGGTCTGGGGGGGGGGGGGGGGGGGGGGTATTTCACGTGCGGCCTAGTAATTTTGTCTGGATTAAAGGATTAAAGGAGGTGTTGGACCACCGGTTGCTGGAAAATCAGTGGTGGACCTGTAATGTGGACATAATACAAAAGTAGCACAAATGTTTAGAGGGATATAGGCCAGAGGCAGGCACGTAGGACTAGCATAGATGGGGCACCTTGGTTGGCACGGCAAAGAGCTTGCTTCTTCACTGTATGTCTCCATGACTAGTAGTACCACCAGACTCAACTACTACTTCTTCCCCTCTGTTATCAGGCTTCTATGGTCCTACCTTAAGCTATGGTGCAGTCCCATTCACCTCTACCTCATTGTGAACATTGTACTGGAATTTTTGCTCTATACTGCTGAGAACTATATTCTGCACTCTGTTCTTTTTTAAATCTTTCCTCTACCCAATGTGTTGGCCTCCACAGCCGTCTGCAGCAATGAATTCCAAAGATTCTCCACCTTCTGACTAAAAAAATTCTTCCTCATCTCCATTTTGAATGTACATCCTTTTATTCTGAGGCTGTGCCCTCTGGTCCTAGATTGTCCCATTAATGGAAACATCCTTTCCACGTCCACTCTACCCAGGCCTTTCATTATCCAGTAAGTTTCGAATGAGCCCCCCCCCCTCATCCTCATAGACTCCAGCGGGTGCAGGCCCAGAGACTTCAAGCACTCATCATACATTAACCCAAACGTCCCATGGATCATTCTCGTAAACTCCTCTGGACACTTTCCATCGTCAGCACATCCTTCCTCAGATATGCAGCCCAAAACTGCTCACAGTATTTCAAATGTACCTCACCAGCACCTGATAAAGCCTCAGTGTAACAACCTTGTTTTTTTTAACTCTACTCCCCACAAAATGAATGCTAAAATTGCACTTGCAATTGCAATTACTATCGATTCAACCTGCAAATTAACCTTTTAGGAATCCTGCACCAGCACTCCCAAGTCCTTTTGCACCACTGAATTCTAAATCCTCTCCTCATTTAGAAAGTCTATTCCTTTATTCCTTCAACCAAAGTGCATGACCGTACACTTTTGTACACTGTATTCTACTTGCCACTTCTTTGCCCACTCTCCCAACCTGTCTAGGACACTCTGCTACCTCCCTGCTTCCTCAACACTACCTGCCCCTCCACCTATCTTCATATAAACCTATTTAGGTGATAGTCTTGTGGAAGTATCATTATGGCATGGACTGTGGCGATTTAAGCTAGTGGTCCCTTGCAGTCAGAAACAGGTGAGTTGATCATGGGGAACAAGGATATGGCGGACCAATTGAATAACTACTTTGGTTCCGTCTTCACTAAGGAAGACATAAATAATCTGCCGGAAATAGCAGGGGACCGCGGGTCAAAGGAGTTGGAGGAATTGAGTGAAATCCAGGTTAGCCGGGAAGTGGTGTTGGGTAAATTAAATGGATTAAAGGCCGATAAATCCCCAGGGCCAGATAGGCTGCATCCCAGAGTACTTAAGGAAGTAGCTCCAGAAATAGTGGATGCATTAGTAATAATCTTTCAAAACTCTTTAGATTCTGGAGTAGTTCCTGAGGATTGGCGGGTAGCAAATGTAACCCCACTTTTTAAGAAGGGAGGGAGAGAGAAAACGGGGAATTACAGACCAGTTAGTCTAACATCGGTAGTGGGGAAACTGCTAGAGTCAGTTATTAAAGATGGGATAGCAGTACATTTGGAAAGTGGTGAAATCATTGGACAAAGTCAGCATGGATTTACAAAAGGTAAATCATGTCTGACGAATCTTATAGAATTTTTCGAGGATGTAACTAGTAGCGTGGATAGGGGAGAACCAGTGGATGTGGTGTATCTGAACTTCCAGAAGGCTTTCAACAAGGTCCCACATAAGAGATTAGTTTACAAACTTAAAGCACACGGCATTGGGGGTTCAGTATTGATGTGGATAGAGAACTGGCTGGCAAACAGGAAGCAAAGAGTAGGAGTAAACGGGTCCTTTTCACAATGGCAGGCAGTGACTAGTGGGGTACCGCAAGGCTCAGTGCTGGGACCCCAGCTATTTACAATATATATTAATGATCTGGATGAGGGAATTGAAGGCAACATCTCCAAGTTTGCGGATGACACTAAGCTGAGGGGCAGTGTTAGCTGTGAGGAGGATGCTAGGAGGCTGCAAGGTGACTTGGATAGGCTGGGTGAGTGGGCAAATGTTTGGCAGATGCAGTATAATGTGGATAAATGTGAGGTTATCCATTTTGGTGGCAAAAACAGGAAAGCAGGCTATTATCTAAATGGTGGCCGACTAGGAAAAGGGGAGATGCAGCGAGACCTGGGTGTCATGGTACACCAGTCATTGAAAGTGGGCATGCAGGTGCAGCAGGCAGTGAAGAAAGCGAATGGTATGTTAGCTTTCATAGCAAAAGGATTTGAGTATAGGAGCAGGGAGGTTCTACTGCAGTTGTACAGGGTCTTGGTGAGACCACACCTGGAGTATTGCGTACAGTTTTGGTCTCCAAATCTGAGGAAGGACATTATTGCCATAGAGGGAGTGCAGAGAAGGTTCACCAGACTGATTCCTGGGATGTCAGGACTGTTTTATGAAGAAAGACTGGATAGACTTGGTTTATACTCTCTAGAATTTAGGAGATTGAGAGGGGATCTTATAGAAACTTACAAAATTCTTAAGGGGTTGGACAGGCTAGATGCAGGAAGATTGCTCCCGATGTTGGGGAAGTCCAGGACAAGGGGTCACAGCTTAAGGATAAGGGGGAAATCCTTTAAAACCGAGATGAGAAGAACTTTTTTCACACAGAGAGTGGTGAATCTCTGGAACTCCCTGCCACAAAGGGTAGTCGAGGCCAGTTCATTGGCTATATTTAAGAGGGAGTTAGATGTGGCCCTTGTGGCTAAGGGGATCAGAGGGTATGGAGAGAAGGCAGGTACGGGATACTGAGTTGGATGATCAGCCATGATCATATTGAATGGCGGTGCAGGCTCGAAGGGCCGAATGGCCTACTCCTGCACCTAATTTCTATGTTTCTATGTTTCTATGGTCCACCACCAATTTCCCAAGGGCAAATAGTGATAAGCAATAATTGCTGGCCTAGCCTAGCCTGAATGCAGTTTGCACATTCTCCGTGTGACTGTGGAGGTTTCCTCTGGGTGCTCTGGTTTTCTCCCATATCCAATGTTAGCACTAATATCCTAAAAAAACAAAACAATTTTGGCCCCTGTAAATTGTAGGGAGTGGATGAGAAAATGGGATAACATAGAACTAGTGTGAATGGCTGATGAATGGTTGGCATGGACTTGGCAGGCCAAAGGGCCCATTTCCATGCTGCTTCACTAAACTGGGGCGGCACAGTGGCACAGCATTAGAGTTGCTGTCTTACAGCGCCAGAGACCCGGGTTTGATCCTGACTACAGGTGCTATCTGCACGGAGTTTGTACATTCTCCCTGTGACCGTGTGGGTTTTCTTCAGGTGCTCTCGTTTCCTCCCACACTCCAAAGACATACATGTTTGTAGGTTAATAGGTTAAAGATTGTGAAATTATTCCTGATGTGTAGGTTAGTGTTAGTGTAAGGGGTGTTTGCTGGTTGGTGTGGACTATGTGCGCCGAAGGGCCTGTTTCCGTCTTGTATCTCTAACTAACCACATCTCATTTCTTGGAAGGATATGCTGGCTCTGGAGAGGGTCCAGAGGAGGTTTACAAGAATTATCACAGGAATGAGTTGGTTAACCTATGATGAGATTTGTCGGCACTGGGGCCTGTACTCGCTGGAGTTTAGAAGAATGAGGGGGGCCCTCATTGAAACATACAAAAGAGTGAAAGGCTGGGATAGAGTGGATGTGGAGAGGATGTTTCCACTAGTGGGAGAGTCTAGGACTCGAGGTCATAGCCTCGGAATTAAAGGACGTTCTTTTAGGAATGAGATGAGGAGAAATTTCTTTAGTCAGACGGTGGTGAAACTGTGGAATTCTTTGCCACAGAAGCCTGCGGAAGCCAAGTCAATGGCTATTTTTAAGGCAGAGATAGATAGATTCTTGATTAGCACATTTGTCAGAGGTTATGGGGAGAAGGCAGGAGAATGGGGTGAGGAGAGATAGATCAACCATGATTGAATGGCGGAGTAGACTCAATGGGCCGAATGGCCTAATTCTACTCCTATCACTTACGACCTTATGACCGTCTTATCTAATATTTTAGTGACTATTTTCACTCCTATAAAGGGGTACTTACCAGCTTTAATGCTCTTTCTATTTCAATACCCTGGCCCCAGGGAACAGCAGGGTTGGCAAGACAATCTCCAGTGCTACCTCTCCTGGAAATATCAATCCGCTGTTTGCGGAGATAGCGAAATGCTTCAGTCATCACTTGGACAGCATCATAGGTCAGCGCAGAAGTATACTGGAAAAGGAACAAATGAAATAAGTGGCAAAGAAATAAAGAACTAGCGATTACATAGCATTTGCAATGACTGTGTGATGCCTCAATTATAACCTTCTGTGAAATACCAATGGAAATGCTGACACTGTTGTTTCACTGACCACTATGTCACCTGCGAATGTGGTATTGAACCACAAACAATAGATCACCTGCTGAAATGCCCTCAACTAGAAATCCAATGCACAGCTGCCGATCTCGCTGCCTACAATGAAGATGTCGAGAATTGTGTTCAGCTCTGGCTGAACAATATCTAATTTTGTGACGTGGATTCAACAAGAAGACTGACCACTATGACTGCCAATTTTGCACAATGTACAACAAATAGCATTAAACTGAGATAACTAGATGGATTGATTGGTCAGTTAAATTTTGCTTCAGGACATGCACCAAAAGTGTCTTAAAATCATAATCGACACAAATTCCTTTGTATCCGTTCTATGTGAGGACGTTCCAAACCAAAACACAGACACTGTAGATTGTTCACTATAAATGCCCAGTCTACATATCCATTTGGCTCATTGCTAAGCTGATGTGGCCCTTCCAGGCATCTAAGGAAATCTCCTCAGAGCAACATTACCGAGTTAATGTTCCATGCAATGATCCTTTTGTAGAACTGTGAAAAAGAAAAAGAAACAAGCTATTTTCTCTTTCACAGATGCCGCTTGATCTGGTGAGTTTTTTTCTATTTTTAGTTCAGGAGTTCTTAGTTTGTGGTTTGGCTCTTGTTATAAAATGAATAATTGTGGTTAGCAGTATTATACCTGCATCGGTCTTTGTTTAATTCTGCTCCCCTGTCCTCGGATTTTTGTTTATAAAATGCTGTCGCTTTTATCTGCTGTGGGAATTCACCTCTACCATCTTTTTGGCAGTCAACATGCCGCCACAAGCCAAGGTCAAGATGGCACTGGATGGATCGAGGCAGCAAACTCTGATACCCTATTCATCATCGCAGGTGACTTGCAAATCCAGCAAACTCCAGGAAGCTACCCCCCGAAAACCTTCAACACGTCTCCTACCACAGGCAGGGTGTTACCACTCTTGATCACTGCTGCACCACTGAAGCATGGCAGAAAAAATAGAGTAATGCAGCATTGGCCTGAGGAGGACAAACAGTTTATTTCAAGAATAGATTGGAACATGTTCAAGACCACTTCATCCAGCCTGGATGAGTATACCTCAGCCATCATCAGCTTCAGCAAGAAATGCGTCGACCACTGCATTCTAAAAAAGATGATTAGGGTCTATCCTGATCAGAATACTTGGATGAACAGGGAGACTCACTCTCCATTTAAGTCCAGATCCAAGGCTTTCAAGATTTGTCGGCTGGTGGGAGCGGTAGCCCACCGAAGGCTCGTCAGAGTCCATGCTCGTCGGACGGTGTAAACCCGGAGGGAGCTGGAGACATCGGACACTAGAAGCAAGGACTGGGAGGAGGATGTACCAGGGTAATGCCTCCAGCACCTTCAAGGTCAGCTGCAGGAGATGCCCTCGGGACACATAGGAGGCCAGACTAGGGGAGGAGGGGGACGGTTCACGGGAACTGCCCCAGTACATTGAGCAAGCGGGCCAACCAGACTGGACTTAGAATAATGTCACCAAAAATGGCAGCACATGCATTTGTAATATATGCAAAAATAATTTCACTGTGCAGTTGCATATATGACAAGTAAAGCATTATTGAACTATTGAACTATAACCTTCATGAGCTACATCAGAGCTGACCTCTGACAACGACACATCTCAATCCGATGGGCATAATGCCTGATACAACTGATGTTTTGAATAGACAAACAAAGCTCGATCTCGGCATAGTCCTCCTACCCCTTCTTGCTTTATCCCATACATCTTATGGGATAAGGTGTATAGCAGAATTCAGATCTGCTTTCATGATGGTAAACTCTTGGAAAGAGTCCAGCCCAAATAGGGGCCATGAACGGATTCTGAAATTGTGTGCAAATCAACTGGCCACAGTCTTTACTAACATCTTCAACAATCATCCGTCCCCATCTGGCTCAATGAAACTTCCGTCATTCCAGTCCTCAAGAAAAATTCAGTAACCATTCTCAATGACAACCGCCCAATTGTTCTAACATCAACCATAATGAAGTGCTTTGAAAGATTGGTATTCGCCCACATTTTGCATCAATCCTCTAGAGTAGACAACCAAGACCTCTTGCGATTTACATATGATAAAAAATAGTTCTATGGAGGATACCATCTCTCTATATACAGCCCTGTATCATCTTTCCAATAAGATCACCTAAGTCAGGCAGCTATTCAACTGCAGCTCAGCCTTCAACACCATAATTCTGAATAAGCTCCTCCTTAAACCTCTGCACCTTGGCATTGGGGTTTCCATTTGCAACTGGCTTTTGGACGTCTTAACCAGAAGACCTCTGTCAGATAGAATTGGCCATAACATTTTTTCCACCATGACCCTCAACACTGGTTCCACTCATGGTTAGTTCAGGTTAGTTTATTGTCACATGTACCGAGGTACAGTGAAAAGCTTTCGTTGTGTGCTCTCCTCCGTGTACTCCATGACTGGGTGGCCAAAGACTTGATCTTGATGTTTCCAATGATACAACTGCTCTCAGTCAGATCTACAACAATAATAAGTCAAACTCCAGGAAAAAAGTTAAAGAACCTAGTTGCATGGGTCAGCGAGACAAAAAATTGGTTGTTTATCTAAGAAATGGAGTGAGTGTCTCATCAGGAGAGCTGCTGCAGAGTTGACCAAGTTTTTTTCACAACACCAAGATAACCCTAAGTGGAGTAAGCACCTTTGCATTGTATGCTTGGTATAACATTGGGAACCTTAACCAATTTGCATGGAAAAAAAGTCCCATAAACAGCAATGTGAACATGACCAGGTAATTCATTTAATTGATACTGGTGCAAAGGTAAATCTTGGACAAGACACAGTATTTGTTCTTCAGAGTTTATTTTTCTAGCAATGTTACAACATTTTGAGATTTAAAAAATTAAGTCTGCAATTTATCCCATCAGATAAAGCATAAAAAGAAGTTTAATTTGGCACCTAATTCACTTTCATATCTTCAGTATTAAAAAAGTTATGGCCATTTTCATACTCGGAAATTAGCAACTTGTTCCCTATTGATTTTCCATTGACTTAACACAAAAGTTGTGATCAGGACAGTGAAATGGCCATAACTTTATTAAAAATTAAGAGAACTGAAAGAAATTTTCAGTTATTATAGATAGAAGCATTCTGAAACAAATATTAAACAATCTTACTTGGATGACCTGAAATTAAAGCATATAATTAGTTAGTTACCCAATTGTAGCTAATTCCAAAATTCAATTACTAGATCTAAACATCTATCCATTTCTTAAGAAAAGATTAACATTTTTAAATAGCCTAAGTGTTCAAAGAACATTCACACAAGAATTCACAATAAAACATGATTTTTAAATCTCATTGACATTAATTTATAGGCCAAATGGAAGGGATTTAGTGTTTAATTGCTGTAAATTAATGTCCATTTAAATCAGCTTGCAAGTGGGATTTTCTCGAACGCGCTGGTTTGGAACGCTGCCATTGCGGTGGATTGAAGCCCATATGCGGCATGAAAGATACTGCGGGATTGAATGGGCCCCCAAGTCACGTATTCGCAAGTTAAAATTTTGAATAAAGGGATCTTAAGAAGCCTTTTTAATGTAAAAATAAACAACCTACCTTGCCTTGTCACCTACATGAGACCGTCCCGTTGTCTGCATACGCGGCTTTAGAGGATGATTTTTAATCTACTATAACTATTAAATAACCCATTTAGTTTAAAAATACCTGCAGCGAACGAATTTCGCAGCGATTTTTCATCAGCAACTAAGTAGGCTGAACAACATCGATTTCAACAGCCTAGAGAAAATCGCCTTTTAAACCCGCCCCCCTCTCAAAGGCGCCAAAGTCGCGCATACGGCAGTGGCAGAACTGCAGCGCCGCTGAAGGTAAGTTTTGCAACATACCTAATTCTCCCACCACACCATAAACTTACACAAATTCAGTCATTCACAACTAATACCATTTTGGTGGGCATTCTTTTGTAAATGAAGTGCTAAAATTACACAAATGGTAAACCAACCTTAATTTTGCTTGTTTTCCCTCCTGGATATTCCTTCTCATCCAATGCTAACCATCGCTGCATAAACTTCATTACGACTGGATCATCATAATCAACAATTTGAAATCCAGACACATTGGCTCCACCGTATTGAATTTTTGACAAGTCTCCATCTGTAAATCCCTGCAGCAGGTAATAAGTCTTATAGTTAATACAATTATCTTCCTTCCCAAAGAAAAATTACTCAGTATTACACTGCAGGAAATGTATGCAAACCAGCCGCTAACACAATTAATCCTACACAAGATCAATTCATTATCAGCGACATCACATTAATACACTTCTGTTTAATGAAAGTTGACATCTCAGAGATGTATCAGAACTTACACAATAAACTCACATTGTTAATGCTTGGTCAACAGTCTCAATCTTCCAACCATGGTCACGACAGATTAATTTGACATCACTTGTTTGTACTCCCCTACCACATTTTCCTAATGTTTTTTTTTTACAATTGTCTTACTGCATCTTTAACCCGAATATTCCTGCCGAATTTCGGCTGAGCCGGGATGACCAATCATGAGTCATGATCATTTCTGTAGCCAAGGCGGGCTCCTAACATTGCAAAAGGTAAAAAATATATGCCTGCCTTAATAAGTTGATGGAGGATTTGAGCATCAGACCAGAATGAATAAAGATGAATCTCCCCCAGCCATCTTCAATGTCCACTCTGGCCTGATGGAAGATCTCAACCCAAAACATCAACAAATCCTTTACCCCCACAGATGCTGCTCGAGTCGCTGAGCATATTGAGCCGCTGAGCATATGCTTAGCATATTGTTTTTTATCAAATGTAATGGTTCAAAGGCAGTTTCGACAATTTTTTTTGTTTGAGGCATTATTTAATTAATAAAACTGTTTACTCATTGGTAATTTCAGTAAGAAAATCTAACAATGAAATAATCCAATTATTTATCCTTTAACATTTGCCGATTGTTATGACCTATGGTGGAGAAATTGAGTAATCAGTTTATCTTAAAGGCACAAATTATTAGTATGTAAAACATAGAAAAGTACAGCACAAAAACAGGCCCTTCAGTCCACAATGGCTGTGTTGAACATGATGCGAAGAGAAACTAATCTTATCTGCCTATCCTAATGATCCAAAAAATAATGGAAACTAATCATTTACAATCTGTATATTTTAGTTACTTAAAAGCAATTTCACATTGATTTACAAATTACTATTCCAAATTGGTTATTACTAATGGAGTACTTCTTTAACCTCAGGAGGATTTCAGGTGGATGTTTTATTGTACATGTCCACACGTGCACAAGATAAATAGAACAAGTTAGCCGACTCTGCTGCGGTTGTGGCAGGCATCTTCATGTGAACAGATAAAATAAATACTTCAACTTTACTTGAGACATACAATTCATCCCTTTTTTCTTTTATTGGAATGATTGTTCTTTCTTTTAATCCAGAATTTGCAGTTAGCAGTGAGCTGTCAGGGTCATGTCAGGTCGGGGGGAGATCCCCCCGCCACGGGTACCATGTAATCCCGTGCTACCTGCTCCATGGTCGGATAGTCGCCGACTAAACCGTCTCCCTCACCTGGATTGCCAGGTGAGGAGGGGGCTGTGGACCCCCAGCCGGACCAAAAACAAGACCTGTCAAAGGTCGGATGAGCTTCTAGCGAGCCAACGGCCATCCACACTTCAGTAGAAGTTGCGATCACTGTCGTACATAACACTGTAAGGAATGATGATGAAGCACACACACACCAAAATCCTATACTTCCAGCGGCGGAAGTCCGCAGGAACTGGAGGACAAAGATGTGTGGTGTGTCCGTTACCGTTCCTGTCGGAAACCAGCACCACTGCGTCGCTAATGTTTTCTAACGATGATGAATGAATGAGTGAGCTGTCGGCTGTTACACTAACATTCCCTAAACAATCTGGGGCGACAAAATATCTTTGAAATAGAGAAGCTACGAACCAAACATTTTCATGGCATTCCATATGTACCTGCCACTACTAGAGTAACCGAAGTAAAAGTTTACAAAGCACTTTCATATTTTCTGTCCTTTGACTTTTCCATACCAGAGGATTCTATCTCTTTTTGTAAGACACTTACCAGATTAGCAAGGATGTAATGATATCCTTTGACATGTTTGCCGATAGTTATGACCTATGATGAAGAAATTGAGAAATTAGTTTATCCTAAAGCCACAAATAATTAGAACATAAAACATAGGAAATACAGCACAAGAACGGGCCCTTCAGCCCACAATGGCTGAGTTGAACAGATTAACTAATCTTATCTGCTTGCATATTTTAAATTTCTTTATTTATATATAGCACATTTTTAGTCAACTTGCATTGACCCCAAAGTGCTTCACATAATTACATCCACACACACAGGCAAAGGTGGGTGAAGTGTCTTGCCCAAGGACACACACAGGCAAAGGTGGGTGAAGTGTCTTGCCCAAGGACACAACGACAGTATGCACTCCAAGCGGGATTCGAACCAGCTACCTTCCGGTTGCCAGCCGAACACTTAGCCCATTGTGCCATCTGCCGTCCATATGATCCATATCCCTCTATTACCCACATATACAGGTACCAATCTAAATATTGAAGAGCAAATTACCAGAACAGACTTGAATTGTGAACTACATTCTATATAATTTTTTAATACATGGAAGTCCAGATAATAAATAACTTGACATTGGATTTATTATGGAATATAAAATAAACACCCAACTTTTATTGTCGTGCTCTAGGAACACCACTTCATCTTCCGTCCAGGCACATTGCAGACTTCAGGACTCAATATTGAATACATCAATTTCAGAAAATTATCCTTTTTTGTTTGTGTCAGAACTTCTGTGTTCTAAATTTCATAGAGTCTACTTTTGGTGAAATTCCTCCTGAACATTGTGGTTCCCTCCCCCATCTCCACCGAGAGTTGGTAGAGCTGCTGCATCAGAGCACCTAATTCGATTCTGACCTTGTGTGCTATCCAGTGGATCTTCAGAGAGGCTTCACAGACTTCAGAGAGTGAATCCATAGCGAAACATAGATAGCTCACATCTAGGAACGTATTGAGGTTCAGATGGGACTTCCATTGTCCCCTCACACCTTGAGCAGGTAAGGCCAGCTGTGGTAGAGCCTACCCCACCACCACCACCCTCAACGGCCTCACCTCCCCCTCCCTTCCGACCACCTTCTTTTCTTCCCTCTGTGATTTCTGTGCTTTTTCATTTCTCTTTCCAACCACGCTATGTTATAAATGCATCTAGGACTGGGAGCAACCAAGTTGTGCCTTGAAATTAGAACAATGACTTTCTTTACTTGCATCAATGATCTCTGCAGAAATGAAACAATACATCTACAACACAAAGCACAGGAACAGGCAAATCCAGCTCACAATGTCTGCACCAACCATTATGAGAATTTAAACTACTTCCATCTGTCTGCACATGGTCTATATCCCTCCATTTCTTGCCTGTTCACGTGCATGTCCAAATGCCTTTAAAACATTGCTATGGTTTCTGATCCACCACTTCCTCTGGCAGCATGTTCCAGCTACCTCTGAGTAAAAGACTTACCTTGCAAACCCCCGCTAAACTTTCACCCTTTCACACAAAACCTATGCCCTCCATTATTTGTCCTTCCACCCTGGGGAAAAGACTGTGATTATCCACCTTATATATGCAGCTTGTAATTTTATGTACTTCTGTAAAGTTGCCCATCATCCTCTGATGCGCCGTGGAAAACAATTCAAGTTTGTCTGCCCTCACCTTGTAGCTAATACTCGCTAATCCAGGCAACATCCCAATCTCCAGCCTTTATCCATCCATCCACTAATCAATCCCCTCTCACCTGTATCCACCTATCACATGCCTGGCTTTGTCAGCCCTCACCTCTCTTCCAGCTTTCTACAATCAGTCTGAGTAAGGGTCCCGACTTGAAACATTACCGATCCATACTCTCCAGAGCGGCTGGATGACCCGCTGAGTTACTCCAGCACTTTGTGTTTTTTGCCAAATATATAAACTCAGATGGGGCACCATTTTCAAGCAATGTTGCATGAGGCATCCAAATGACAAAGGTGATTAAATAAAATGATGTGCCTCTATTTTATCAAAATTATTATCACTAGTTGAGGCTGGGACTATCCCATCGTTTAAGAAACAGTTGGACAGGTACGGTGGCACAGCAGTAGAGTTGCTGCCATGCAGCGCCAGAGACCCGGGTTCGATCCCGACTACGGGTGCTGTCTGTGTGGAGTTTGTACGTTCTCCCCGTAATCTGCATGGGTTTTCTCCGAGATCTTCGGTTTCCTCCCACACTCCAAAGACGTACTGGTTTGTAGGTTGATTGGCTTGTTAATTGGCTTGATAAAAATGTTAAATTGTCCAAGTTGGCGATATGTAGAGTACTGCCCTGCCAACTACAAAATTCAGAAGGTTCAGAAGGTGCAGAAGGTACATGGATAGGACAGGTTTGGAGGGTTATGGACCAAGCGCAGGCAAGTGGGACTAGGTTAGCTAGGACATTGTTGGCCGGTGTGGGCGAGTTGGGCTGAAGGGCCTGTTTCCACACTGTATCACTCTATGACTTCATGACCATGAAAAAATGAAAGAGGTAATGAGAAATATTCAGTGTTTACTGCACAATTGAATGAACACAGTGGTGACAAAGACATTCCGTGTTGTGGGTCTGATGTTTCCACTGACAGATTACAGAATAAATCTTGCCACAGTAACTGTGTTTCCTGAACAAACTATTGATCAGTAACATCCTGAACAGTACCTGCTCCATGATATCGTTAACTTTGTCTCGTTCACAATCGAGGATCACTTGTCTTTCCTTTTTATTTTCCAGGTCCTGAAAAAGTGAGCGGTAGGCTTCATCCTTCCTGTCATCTTTTATATTCCCAACGTTGATCGCTGTGACTTGCCACTTGTTTTCAGCAGCAGCATCCAGGACTGCTTGTAACACCGACAACCCTTGGGGAAAGAGGTGACAGAATACAGCCAACATATTACATTCATCATCTTGAGCCCAGTCGATATAAAACTGAACTGCTTCACAACTGTTTACAAATAATTTCTATATGAATTGGCAAAACATTTTGTATTGGGTTGGTCTGATAGGAGTCACTTTAGAGCGGATTTTAAACTTATTAACGCGAGGACAATCTTTAGTTCTCACATTAGAACAAAATGTTTTGTTCATACAATTTATGCAATTTCATAAATCTATTCTCAAACTAATTCAAAATTGAATAATTTATCACGCTTTAAATATTTCAAAGTTATGACTTAGTCCCAATTATTGATATTGACCTCTAAAACTCAACCACAGGAGAGGAGTGAGGTAAAAATCAGACAACATCGTGTTTTCCCAGCCATGATTTGCCTCCTATCGCCCCCAACTGAAAAGTGGGGACGTTTCTTCATAGCTTGCTGCACATAAATGTTGATGGATAAGAAGCTGACCTATTGTCCTATTGTCCTGTTCACCACTACTCCTTGTCTTCAGCAAGACCATGGGCGGTCACGGTGGTGCAGGGGTAGAGTTGCCGCATTACAGCGAATGCAGCACCGGAGTCCCGGGTTCAATCCTGACTACGGGTGCTGTCTGTACAGAGTTTGTACGTTCTCCCCATGACCGCATGGGTTTTTTCCGAGATCTTCGGATTCCTCCCGCACTCCAAAGACGTAGGTAAATTGGCTTCGTAAATGTAAAAGTTGTCCCTAGTGTGTGTAGGATAGTGTTAATGTGCGGGGATCACTGGTCGGCGCGGACTCGGTGGGCCGAAGGGCCTGTTTCCACGCTCTAAAACTATAAAACTAACGAGAAAGCCGATGGCTACTGGCAGGAAATCTCCTGTTCAGTCATGGATGCTGAAGGCATCTTTCTCTCCCTCTCAGCATAACATTCCAAACTTTTAAGTTCACTGCCAAGTTCTGAAAATCAAAGCACTTATTTTAGGTACTGCCTCATGTTCACCTAATGTAAAACTTTTTCATGATGGCAGCAGCCAAGTCTCTACATGTTAAACAAACCCCAACCCAGGAACATGGTTGATGGCTATGAGAGTGTTGTGAGGCCAAGCGGTGTCTAGGCCCTGACTGCTGTACCATTGCAGTGAGAAGATCAACAACAATGAGATGACAGATTTTGTATGCTGTCTCATTTAAGTCTAGTAGCAGCTACCCATTCTGACAGAGGTGTCAGTTGATTTCCGAAACACTGTAGATATGAAATCTGCAGAACTCTTCCTTCCCAAGGGTGATAGTTCGTTTTGCAAAATCTAGGTGGTATTTACAAGGCCAGCATTTATTGCCCATCTCTAATTACCCTTCATGAGATGTATAGGAAGGAACTGCAGAAGCTGGTTTGAACCGAAGATAGACACAAAAAGCTGGAGTAACTCAGGGGGACATGCAGCATCTCTGGAGAGACGGAGTGGGTGACATTTCGGGTTGAGACCCTTCTTCAGACTGGATAAGGGTCTCTACCCTTTATGAGATGGTGGTAAGCTACCCTCTTGAACCACAGCAGTTCTTCTGCTAAAAGTACTGCCACAACACTATTGGGGATATCCAGGATAGAAATGCAGTGACATGTTTCTATGTCAGGATGGTATGCTACATGTAAAGAGAATATACAGTTGGTGATGTCGCCATGCAGGTGCTACCCTTGTACTTCTTTGATGTTGGAGGTTTGGAGGTGCTAGTGAAGTGCCCTAGGTAGCTAGCTGCAGCTCATTTAATGGGCGCTAATACAGTAGTAACTGTGCCATTGATAAGCAATGAAGATCGTGACTGGTGAAAGAGGTTCGAATCCAATGGGCTACTTTGTCCTGAATGGTGCTGGAGCTACACTCATCCAGGCTGGTGGAGACTATTTCATCATACTACTGACCAATCTCTTAGTTTTCTTTTAGAGATGCAGTGTAGAAACAGGCCTATCGGCCCACCGAGTCTGAGCCGACCATCGATTGCCCATGCAGTAGTTCTATCCTACACACTAGAGACAATTTACACAGGCCAATTAACCTACAATCCTGCATATCTTTGGAGTGTGGAAGGAAACCGGAGCACCCAGAGAAAACCCACATGGAAAGAATGACACTCTGGGAAAGGGGAATTAGGGTTGTGGGTCTGGCATTAGAATTGGGAAGGGGAGGGGTGGGGGCGTGTGTGTTGTAAAAGCTGGTAGTGGGGATATATGTATTTGGGGAATGGATGCTGGCTACCATATTCTCTCCTGCCTGTACATCATGGTTTTCCCCTCTCTGATGGGTCTGTCCATCTGGTGAGAAGAGAGGCGGCCAGTGATTGTGATGGAGGGGCCTAGTGCTTCGTCATTAAGGAATGATTCTGTGAGTGAGACTATAAAAGGCAGTTGCTTTACTATTCTGCAGGACAACTCCACAGTTTAGACATCAGTTCATAGATGAAAGACTATGCAAGGTCATGGTGGGCAGGGAGAGTCTTTGCAGAGTCCAAATTCAGTGTCCTGGCCAATGCCATGTGATCCATCTGATGTGGTTGTTTGTCTTCTTTAATAGAGCAGGAATGATATGATGGAGGGGCTTCTCGGGCCATTTTTGACTCAAACACAGATTTGGAGCCACAACGATTAAAGTTGGTCAGGATTATAGGTTTGCTCCCAGTTAAACAATGGTGAACAGATTAAATTTACTCATAACCCAGCAGTTTCACTGAGACTAATTGTTATGTTTTAATGCAGAATGCAAAGGATCAAGTATTTTGTAAATCTGAGAACTTTCATGGTTCATTTTATTTTACAATATCATGGTGCTTTATAAAGGTTTACGACCCAGTCTCAGTCATACCATTTGTCAGTCCAGCTCTAGCCCCATGTCCTACTTCTCTCGAGAAATGCACAGATGCAGGATTGAAAACTCGCCATTTTGAGCATCCATTATGCAACATCCTTGGAAACGGTGGTCCGGGATGAAATACCACCTTAGGGGTTCCTTCTCCCAAATTCAGTTGAAAATGACCATGTAACCAGTTTTCAGACTCAGATGTTGATGCATGTTTTTACATTGGGCACTCATACACGTGACAAAAGGCTGCTGAATTTCAAGTTCAAGTGAGTTTATTGTCATGTGTCCCTGTATAGGACAATGAAATTCTTGCTTTGCTTAAGCACACAGAAAATAGTAGGCAGTTTTGTCCGAGCCAGGTTTAATAGCCTGATGGCTGAGGGGAAGTAGCTATTCCTGAACCTGGTTGTTGCAGTCTTCAGGCTCCTGTACCTTCTACCTGAAGGTAGCAGGGAGATGAGTGTGTGGCCAGGATGGTGTGGGTCTTTGATGATACTGCCAGCCTTTTTGAGGCAGCGACTGCGATAAATCCCCTCGATGGAAGGAAGGTCAGAGCCGATGATGGACTGGGCAGTGTTTACTACTTTTTGTAGTCTTTTCCTCTCCAGGGCGCTCAAATTGCCGAACCAAGCCACGATGCAACCGGTCAGCATGCTCTCGATTGTGCACCTGTAGAAGTTAGAGAGAGTCTTCCTTGACAATCCGACTCTCCGTAATCTTCTCAGGAAGTAGAGGCGCTGATGAGCTTTTTTGATAATTGCGTTAGTGTTCTCGGACCAGGAAAGATCTTCAGAGATGTGCACGCCCAGGAATTTGAAGTTCTTGACCCTTTCAACCATCGACCCGTTGATATAAATGGGGCTGTGGGTCCCCCTCCTACTCCTTCCAAAGTCCACAATCAGTTCCTTGGTTTTGCTGGTGTTGAGGGCCAGGTTATTGCGCTGGCACCATATGGACAGTTGCTCGATCTCTCTACTGTACTCTGACTCATCCCCATCAGTGATACGCCCCACAATAGTGGTGTCGTCAGTGAACTTGATGATGGAGTTCGCACTGTGGTTCGCTACGCAGTCATGGGTATAGAGTGAGTACAGCAGGGGGCTGAGCACGCAGCCTTGAGGTGCTCCCGTGCTGATTGTTATTGAGGCTGACACATTTCCACCAATACGAACAGACTGTGGTCTGTGGACGAGGAAGTTGAGGATCCAGTTGCAGAGGGATGCGCAGAGACCCAGTTCTGCGAGTTTGGTAACCAGTTTGGAGGGGATGATTGTGTTAAATGCCGGGCTGTAATCAATGAATAACAGCCTGACATATGAGTTTTTGTTGTCCAAGTGGTCCAGTGCGGAGTGGAGGGCCAGCGAGATCGCATCCACCGTTCATCTGTTGTGGCGGTAAGCGAACTGCAGTGGGTCCAGGTTTTTGTAGATGTAGGAGTTGATTTGCTCCATGATTAACCTCTCAAAGCACTTCATCACCACCGGCGTTAGTGCCACTGGTCGATATTCATTGAGGCATGTCACCTTACTCTTCTTGGGCACCGGTATAATTGATGCCCTTTTAAAGCAGGTGGGGACCTCAGACCTCAGAAGTGAGAGGTTGAAAATGTCCGTAAAAACTCCAGCCAGTTGGTCCGCACAGGTTTTTAGATCACGGCCGGGTATACCATCAGGTCCAGGTGCTTTTCGGGGGTTCACCCCTCTGAAGGATTTCCTGACATCGGCCTCTGTGACTGAGACTGAAATGCCATCGCAGCGAATGGGGGATCGGGAAGGCACATCAGTATTCTCCCTGTCAAAGCGTGCGTAAAACGCATTGAGCTCGCCAGGGAGTGATGTTACACCGGCATTCGAGCTGCCTCCTGGTTTTGCCTTGTAGGAGGTGATTGCATTCAGACCCTGCCACAGCTGCCGAACATCTGTCTCGTCCTCCAGTTTGGAGCAGAAGTCCCTTTTGGCCTTTTTGATGGCCTTACCAAGGTTGTATCTGGTCTTCATGTAGGCCACTGTATCATTGGAGGTGAATGCCCTGTGTCTGGACTTCAGGAGAGTGCGGATCTCAACGTTCATCCAAGGTTTCTGATTGGGAAACACTCGGAAGGTTTTTATAGGGATGCAGTCCTCCACACATTTCTTTATGAAGTCTGTAACGACTGTAGCATATTCGTTCAAGTCCGTTGCCGAGTCCTTGAACATTGCCCAGTCTACAGACTCCAAACAGTCCTGGAGTTGTTCTTCTGCCCCCCCCCGACCAGTTCTGTGCTGTCCTCACTTCTGGGGGTGCGCTCTTTAATTGCTGCTTGTAGGCAGGAAGAAGCAGCACCGTGGTATGGTCGGACTTACCGAAGTGAGGGCGAGGGATAGAACGATAGGCATTCTTGATGGTGGTGTAGCAGTGGTCGAGGGTGTTAGGTCCTCTGGTGCAGCAGGAGACATGTTGGTGGAAGTTGGGGAGTGATTTCTTGAGGTTCACACAATTTCTTCCAGTTTCTGTTGAAACTCTTTTTTTGACGAGTACTTAAATGCATGCACCAGCTGGAACCATTTGGAACTTTAGTAGCTGACTGCAATGAAATGTCATTTTGATAAGCGGAATTTGATAGCTAAGCCCTGGAGGGAATAATGAGGATTCAAGCGTGGCTGTGCCACTAATGGTTCAATTTACATATGCATTGGGGTTTTAACTTTTAAAAAGGATGTACATTCGAGTATACAGTTGAAATTGTTTACATGGAATTCAATGCTTTAAATCGGTGAAGCTACGGATGACTCAAACCATTTCAGACAGCAGACCTGCCTTAAGTTAAGTCCAATTAGAAGTGGTCATTTCACTTTGGTGGACATCGGCACAACTCCTGCAATGTGGAAGGCTTTAGCAGTTTACATAATTTGTGAGCAACTGGTTGAAGGGAAAGAATTAGAAAATCACTGTGAAGTTATTTCCTTTGGTCCACCTCAATTCACGAGAAGGACGAGGAATCAGATTAATGCATAAAACAAATAACACCAAGCCTGTCATTTAAAAAAAAAAAACTACATTATCAATCATTATCTTCTACATCTACTTTGTTTCTGAAGATTTGAATTATCTTTTAGTTCAAGTCAAGTCAAGTCAAGTCAAGTCAAGAGAGTTTATTGTCATGTGTCCCAGATAGGACAATGAAATTCTTGCTTTGCTTCAGCACAACAGAATATAGTAGAAATTAATACAGAACATATCTGTGAGTCCATATACCATTATATAAATATATACACACATCAATAAATAAGAAGATAAAGTGCAAATAAACAGATAATGTTCTATTAGTGTTCAGAGATTTGTTTCAGTTGAGTTTAATAGCCTGTGGGGAAGTAGCTATTTCTGAACTGTGGCTGTGGGGAAGTAGCTATTTCTGAACCTGGACTTTGCAGTCTTCAGGCTCCTGTACCTATCTGAAGGTAGCAGGGAGATGAGAGTGTGGCCAGGATGGTGTGGGTCCTTGATGATGCTGCCAGCCTTTTTGAGGCAGCGACTGCGATAGATCCCCTCGATGGTAGGGAGGTCAGAGCCGATGATGGACTGGGCAGTGTTCACTACTTTTTGTAGTCTTTTCCACTCCTGGGTGCTCAAGTTGCCAAACCAAGCCATGATGCGACCAGTCAGCATGCTTTTTACTGTGCACCTGTAGAAGTTAGAGAGAGTCCTCCTTGAAATACCGACTCTCCGTAATCTTCTCAGGAAGTAGAGTCGCTGATGTGCTTTCTTAATAATAGCATCAGGGTTCTCGGACCAGGAGAGAAATTCAGAAATATGCACGCCCAGGAATTTGAAGCTCTTGACCCTTTCCACCATCGACCCATTGATATAAACGGGACTGTGGGTCCCCATCCTACCCCTTCCAAAGTCCACAATCAGTTCCTTGGTTTTGCTGGTGTTGAGGGCCAGGTTATTGTGCTGGCACCATTTGGTCAATTTGGGCCAATCTTAAAAAAAAAAATGAATTACATTTTTTGGAATATCTTTCTAATTCTAATATGTGCATTATTTGTATCAGGGGCATTGTTTTTCCCTCGGGTCTAAATGTTCTGTTATTTTTAACACTGCTGAGTTGTTAGATTATTCCACATGCTTAAGCATTGCATCATACATAAAATAAAGACAGCGTCAGAAATAATGAAACGTAAAATACTGTACCTCTGTCACTATCATATAGATAAGCAAACTTATCCCATTGATAGTATTCAATTAAACTAAGAAGAGCACCCTTGAGATCTGGTCTCATCTGTATGACAAATTGGTGCAAGCCATCAGCAGGAAAACTTGGGGTGATGAAAGAAACGTGCAGGGTCCCACAGAAGGACGTAAGCGTATTTACAGATTTCTTGTCATAAAATCCAAAAATGGCATAAACTCCTCTTGAAAACTGGGAGCAGACTGCAAAAGAGTAAAACAAATCAGAATTATTACATCATATTACAGACACTCAATAACCAGTACACTAGTTTTGATCCTGCCCCCACAATTTATTATTAGGTATTTTGCTGTAGAAAACAAACATTAAAATATGCTCCTAATTTTTAATCATAATTCACAGAATTGTGGGTGCGATAAGAACGTCTTCAGGTGGTTCAACAATTGAGTTTATTATCAAGGACCACTCTCTAATGTTTCTGTGTGGATGTAATTATAAGAATGCATCGTATTTCTTCAATAGTTTTGACAGGCTCCACCTTCCATCTTTACCCTCATCTTTTACCTTAACATCTTTTGCATTCAGTTAATTATTCCCTACATTTCTTCAACCACAACATTTTAGCTAAAGAGTATTTATTTCCCCACACAATATCTCCATCACCCTTAACGCGTTATGTTCGACTCAGCATTTTCCCATGTAAGCACAGATGATGCAGCTTGTATTAGGAGTTGGATTCATGGGAGGTGGTCTTGGAGGGGAGGATGCTCCTCAAACTGTGGAGTATTCTGGACAATACACCTCACCCCCACCATGACACACTGCTCAACCTGAGGACCACCTTCAACTGGTTCCACCAAGATGCAGTACAGCACGCCTCAGGAGATTAACTTTCTCTGTGGCCATCAAACTGTCCAACTCCTCCCCCTTCTCTTGTGGGGTAGACTGACTCCCCTTAGAATTGGGAGGGGAAGGAATGATGACATGTGTGGTGTAAGAGCTGGTAGTAGGGATGTATGTGGGGAATAGATGCTGGCTACCATTAAAAAAACAGGTATCGTAACGTTTTGGCAGAGAGAATTTGGCAAAAGGGATACTTTCAATTTTATTTTGAAATGTAAAAGGAAAAGACACCAAATTTTAAAGAAAATTATTAATGTATTAATAACCCACATTGATGCTGCTTCATAATTCGTTGAGCACAGAAACAGGCCCATCGGCCCCCTGAGTGTGTGCTGACCATCGCATTCATTTACATTAGTCCTGCACTAATTCTAGTTTATTCTCTCCACATTCCCATCAATTCCCTTCAGGTTTTACAACTTACTTACTGTACATGTCAGGGCCAATTTACAGTGCAAAGTAACCTATCAACCTACATGTCTTTGGGATGTGAGCAGATGTGGTTCACCCTATCACAACCAAAAAGCAGTGCTACTATCTATGGTAGTGCTACTACCCAATACTATCTATTGGGACGACAGATGGCACAATGGGCTAAGTGTTCGGCTGGCAACCGGAAGGTAGCCGGTTCGAATCCCGCTTGGAGTGCATACTGTCGTTGTGTCCTTGGGCAAGACACTTCACCCACCTTTGCCTGTGTGTGAATGTGTGTGAATGTGTGTGAGTGATTGGTGGTGGTCGGAGGGGCTGTAGGCGCAGATTGGCAGCCACGCTTCCATCACTGCCCCAGGGCAGCTGTGGCTACAGAAGTAGCTTACCACCACCGAGTGTGACTGAGGAGTGAATGAATAATGCGATGTAAAGCGCCTTGAGTATTAGAAAGGCGCTATATAAATCCCATCCATTATTATTATTATTATGCTACAGATCTACTATCTATCTCTTTAGTGACCCTCGGACTATCCTTGATCGGACCTTTCTGGCTTTACCCTGCACTAAACTTTATTCCCTTATCATCTATCGATCTATACACTGTAATGGATCGATTGCAATCACGTATTGTCTTTCTGAAGATTGGTTAGCACGCAATAAAAGTTTTCACCTGCTGCACGTGACAACAAACTTAACTGAGCTAAAGTTAGAGCATTCAAAGGAAGTCTATGGAGAACATGGACAGTACCAGAGGATGGAACCTAAGTTGCCGCAGCTGTGACACAGGAGTTCTACTAGCTGTGTCATTGTGCTTCCCTTTCTTCAAACAGGGCAAGAATAAATCAGCAACAATTAGCCTATCTCAGCTTTAGAATGCCACCTGCACCTCACTCACTCTGGATTTAAAAGGTCTAAACACACAGCAGGATGGTGAGATGGGAGGGAACAACATCACAAGGCCGTATTTAGGTGTCAAATCCTCAGAAAAAATATTCTCAACTGTGTACGAGATAATATGGACCATCCACTCACTGATCATTAACCAATGTAAAACCCTCAAATAAAGTCTGCAATCTTTAGATTTATTATAGTTAAATGCTTTCATGGTAAATTCTATTTAAGATTACAGAGTTTCTCTACAGAGAATATAATAAAACTGTCCATAGTGCAAAGATAAAGTATAAGAAGTAGAACATTTGGTGCAAAGATATACCATTAAAATCTAATAAAGTCTGATTAAAGATAGTTCAAAGGTCTCCAAGGAGGTTTAGTTTAGTTTAGTTTAGAGATACCCCACGGAAACAGGCCCTTCGGCCCACCGGGTCCGCGTCGACCAGCAATCCCTGCATATTGACACTACCCTACACACATTAGGGACAAGTTTTACATTTACCAAGCCAATTTACCTACACAACTGTACGTCTTTGGAGTGTGGGAGGAAACCGAAGATGTCGGAGAAAACCCCCGCAAGTCACGGGGAGAGCGTACAAACTCCGTACAGACACCTGTAGTCGGGATCAAACACAAGCGCTGTAAGGCAGAAACTCTACTGCTGTGCCACCGTGCCGGTTTAAAGGTATCCAATGAGGTTACTGAGGCCTTATGACCACATTCTAACTGATGAGAGGACTGTTCAGTTGCCTCATAACAGCTGGGAAGAAACTATCCATGAATTTGAAGGTATGTGTTTCCTGTATTTCCTGCCTGATGAGAGAGGGAAGAACAGTGACCAGGATGTGACTGGTACTGGATTATGCTGGCGGCCTTGTTGAGGCAGCGTGAAGTGCAGATGGAGTCAATGGAAGTGTGGTTGGTTCATGTGATGGTCTGGGCTATGTCCATAATTCTCTACAATTTATTTGGAAATGGTTAGTGCATCATCTGGCCTTCCTGACAGGATACAAGAGTAGAGATGGAGACTATTTCTCCCATCCTCGCCAGCTGGGAAGTGATGGGTATGAGAGTTGACAATCGCACAGCTTAACATCCGATGGACAAGCATGAACTTCCAGTGAAGCAGAGACAAAGTGGTCCAGTTATTCCTTGGTGGGTTCTCATGCTTCTCCAGTTAGAGTTCTGTCTGCTGCTACTCAGAATGAACAGTTGCACTTCAGATGAGAAATGTGAGCTGGGTGCACACATTCGTCATCAGGAATCAGGCAAGACAGTGCTGCAGTTGACTATATGTGTCATGTAGGGACATCGGGCCTCCGTAGAGGCAATTGCGGTGGCCTCAATAGACCTGACTTTGGGGTGAACATGGGGTGGGGACTGGACATTGTGCCTTCACCCACAGTGCTATCCACTGTGGGGGGATGATTTTTTTTGTCTAATTGTAGTCCTGTAGGTCTGTGTCCAAGATGGCTGCCGTGAAGAGAGAGTGAACGCTGGCGCGCTTTGGCTGCCGCTGCTCCCTCTTCACACTGTGTTTTTGATTTTCTGTTTTTGGATTGAATTCTGTTTTTAATTTGTGTCTCTGTGATGTCTTTATTACTTGTTATATTCCGATTATATGTTATTCCGATTACTATGTAAGGTGTCCTTGAGATGTCTGAAAGGCGCCCATTAAATAAAATTTATTATTATTATTATTATGCATTCCTAGTGCCGACGTAGCACTCAATGGGTCCAAAGTCTTACTAATCACCCAGCTGAGTGGATGCCCAGTACCTGAAAGCACTATTCTCCCTTAAGGTGAAAGCTCCTCTCCTCCCACTAATGTCTTTTCAGTGATAGCATCACATTGTCCCACAACCAGATATCTCAAGATGCAACCGCCACTCAGCCTGAGATGGTGCGGTCTCCAGCGGGACCTTCAGGGTAGAGCTATAGATATCAACTTCCATCAGCATGTGTAGGAACGAACTGCAGATGCTGGTTTATACCAAAGATATAGAAACATAGAAACATAGAAAATAGGTGCTGGAGTAGGCCTTTTGACCCTACGAGCCTGCAGCACCATTCATTGTGAACATGGCTGATCATCCACAATCAGTAACCCGTGCCTGCCTTCTCCCCATATCCCTTGATTCTGCTAGCCCCTAGAGCTCTATCAAACTCTCTTTTAAATTCATCCAGTGAATTGGCCTTGACTGCCTTCTGTGGCAGAGAATTCCACAAATTCACAACTCTCCGTGTGAAAAAGTTTTTTCTCATCTTAGTTTTAAATGGCCTTCCCTTTATTCTTGGACTGTGGCCCCTGGTTCTGGACTCGCCCAACATTGGGACCATTTTTCCTGCATCTAGCTTGTCCAGTCCTTTTATAATTTTACACGCAAAGCGCTAGTGTAACTTAGCGGGTCAGGCAGCATCTCTGGAGAAAAAGGATGGGTGACGTTGTGGGTCGGAACGCACCTTCAGAATCTGAGTTCCATCAGCCTTTGTTTATACTTAAAGGGGCCAACTTTCTACAATCCTGCTCCAGCCTTTTGCTGCAGCTATTGCCTGAAAAATGTAAGGCCACATAACCAAGCTGGAACGTTGCCACTAAAACTCAACACAAAGGTAAATAGATCATGTCACTAAATAATTTGTAAACTTCCTTTGACTTTAATGTTTGGCGATTTAGTTTAATTACCATTTTCAAAAACATTTTACAGCCCAATCATTTCAATGTATATTGCAGATGGGTGACAAGGGAGGTTTCAGAAAAATGGGGCGTGTACGGTGCCATGGACTTAGTTTGTGTAAAATTATCCATCAGTCAATGTGTATGTAAGATTCATCACATCGTGGAAGGGATCACTTCCCTTTATTATCTGCAAATGTCAGAAAGATTATCACACTTCCCTTCATCAATGAGACCAAACTGATGAAGGTCCAATGTGCAGATGCTGGTTTAAACCGAAGATAGACACAAAAAGCTGGAGTAACTCAGCGGGACAGGCAGCATCTCTAAGACGCCTTACAGTGACCAGGGCAAAGAAATGTAACAGGAACAAACCATCTCAAATACGCAAATCGTCCGCGACTCAAAAATTATTGGTAAGCAAAATCATCCAATTTGCAAAAGACTAATTTACATTGTATCGATCACCTACATTATTAGCACTTGTAATAGCAACACTGCATCCTACAAAAAAGCATCTGTTGTTGGGAAGTTTGTGAATTGTAAGGAAGAAACACAGGTTATAATCTGGTTAACCCTGGAGCTCACACATTGGGGAGCATGTTGGGGAAAATGGCCAATAGAGTATGTAGTTAGAATAGCTAAAGCTGAAACCTTCTGCTGAAAAGCAGGCTTTTTTATCTATTGGGGAGAGGATAGTCCTTCGTAGTTCTGTCTAGGTTGTTACCTGCTGCAATCTTGCGATTACAGCTACTCTTTATCACTGTGTGTTGCAGGCAAGTTTCCCAAAGGTTAACGAATGATATCTTTAACGAGGGGACCCCATTTAGCGAGTATAATCAATTCTCCCTGGAGGGACATTGACATTTATGGTATCTATTTGTTAGATATATGGGAGAGGGATTTTTCAAAACAACAAGAAACATAAGGTTAAAGAACTCTGGGGAAAGACAAAGATGGAAGGTTATGGAGACATTGATTTCAACTACACCAGTAACCATTGTGTCATGAAGGTATGAAAATCCTATAACTACGGCTTGTTGAAGCAGTTTGAGTCTTCTTGCACAGCTTCCCGATGTACATCGATAAGGCCTTTAATAAACCGACTTGTTCGATACTCACCACTGATTTACGAGCTGTTTTATTTTGTGTCTGTGCCTCTCTGAGTTAAGTCAGATATAGTGTATAGTACAAAATTCCCTCCTGCACATCCCTGCAAGATCTCCCATGAATAAACAGTACAAATTAGCAACACAATACTTCCTCCCTCACTCTATGACTATGACTCTGACCCTATGACTCTAAGGCTCTATGACTATGACTCTATGACCCTATGACCCTATCACCCTATGACCCTATGTCTCGATGACCCTATCACCCTATGACTATGACTATGACCCTATGACCCTATGACCCTATGACTATGACCCTATGACCCTATGACTCTATGGCTCTATGACCCTGTGATCCTATGATTCTATGACTATGACCCTATGACCCTATGACTATGACCCTATGGCCCTATGACTCTATGGCCCTTTGACCCTATGACTCGATGACCCTATGACTTGATGACTTTATGACCCTATGACTCTATGACTCTATGCAGGCTCTTCCATCCCCTACAACCCTTCCTTGGTGCAAGCCCCATGCATTGTGGCAGACTGCTCAGACTCCACTCAAGCAAGATGCTTTGGGTAAACACCTCTTCCCACCAAAGACTGCTCCACCTGACCCTTTACAGAGCAAACTCAGCCATTGAGACACAGGCTCTTAGGAATTTATGGCACAGAAGAAGGCCCTTTGATCCCTTCCTCCTAGTACTCCTGTCAGTTAATATTATGGTTGTTGCTTCACTCAAGCACATCGATTCTACCTTATAACACTATCACTAGAATGCTGTAACACTCTTTTTTGTATTCTGGCATATTTCTCTTTGCATTACTGGTTGTACTTGTGTGTGGCTTGATCGTACTCATTTATAGCATGATTTCATACGGTCATACGCGATAGGAGAAAAATTGGGCCATTCGGCCCATCAAGTCTGCTCCGCCATTCAATTATGGCTTATCTATCTCTCTCTCCTAATCCCATTCTCCTGCCTTCTCCCCATAACCTCTGATACCTGTACTAATCAATAATCTATCTATCTCTGCCTTAAAAATATCCATTGACTTGGCTAGTACAGCCTTCGATGGCAATGAATTCCACAGATTCACCACCCTCTGACTTAAGAAATGACTCCTCATCTCCTTCCTTTGACTGGATAGCACACAGCCAACTTTCCTCACTGTATCTTGGTATGTGCCAATAATAAACCAGTACCAATAACAATTAGGAGCCCATCTAGCAAAGTAAGGCAATGGGAAAAGCAATCGAAGCGGATGCATGGCACCAATATTATCAGTACTTCAGGTGCCAATTTGTGTGTATTTTGTTAGTGCACCATAAATTCATGCTTCCATTCACACATGCACACAATATACACACAGAGTAGCTATTGCTGATGAAAAGCCAACCATGATATGATGATTTAGCTAATATTGTGCATTAACCATACACAGGTTTATCTGCAGGAAGAATCTCCTAAACCTTGATGACTTGTTTGTGATGGATTCAGAATTTAGCTTGTTGAAGAAAAAGGCATCTACTATTACTTATTGCGGAGGCCCACACGTTGGGATATAACATATTGGAATAGATAGTGGTCTGTCTGAATAAGAGGAAACAGGGCAAGTATAAATACGTGCAAATAAAAAAAACTGGAGATGCTAAAAAACTGAAATAAAATCAGAAATTGCTAGAAGCTTTCAGCAGATCAGCCAACATTATGTGGAATGAGAAACAGAGCTAATGGGTCTTATTACTGGTTAGTAAATGTAATAGGTGGCGAGTTACCAATATTCATTTTTGTTAATTATATAAGTGACTTTTCAAGTGGATATTATGATTCGTATATTTGCTGAAGGCACAACGTTAGGTAGGAAACTAAGTAACGAAGAGGACTTATAGGGGCTATAAGCTGATATGAAAAAGTTGTGAGTGGGCAAAGATCTGCGAAAAATAGAATACTTGTCCATTATGCTCTAGAAAGAATAATTATCTAGATGCTGAGAGATTACAGTGCTGTGAGATGCACAAGAACCTGAATACAATATGATACGATACGATAGAATGTTATTTATCCCAGGAGGGAAATTGATCTGCCAACAGTTATAAAAACACACAAAAACACAAAATACATGAAACATGAAATTAAAGTAACGAGTGGAAAGGATTGAGGATGTGCAAAGATTGGGGAGGGGGTGGGGAGTCAGTCTCAGTCTCAGTCACAGTCCACCCCACGTGTAGAATGGTGGAGAATGAATCACAACTAGCTAGTAAGGAGATAGAGTCAATATTAAATAAGCTCAGAAAATGTTACAATTTATTACTAGGGAAATGACAGACAGAGGAAAGGAGGTTATATTACAGTTATCAGGGACATTGTTGAGACAACTTCTAGGATACTATGCAGTTCTGCCCTCTTTGTTTTCCAGAATTATGAAAAATCCCAGGCTTATTAATGCTAGCAACGCATCTCACTAAGTTAGTGATGGCATCAAATAGTGGAAAAACATGATTGAATCTTTCAACAAGCTTTCAGGTCAAATTGACATTTAACTTAGCATTTTCTTTGTGGAATTCTCTTCCCTAAATATTTATTGAGGCTTGCATTCGTATAGCAGTTTCAACATTGAGATTGATAAACTATTGGTGTGAGCAATAAAGAATGTGAAACCTAAGCAAGTAGAGGGTGATAAGAGGGATGTGTTATGTTCAGAACAGATCAAACAAAACTAAACAACCTCCTACTGTTTCTAAGGTAGACAAAAATGCTGGAGGAACTCAGTGGGTGAGGCAGCATCTATTGAGAGAAGGAATGGGTGACGTTTCAGGTTGAGACCCTTCTTCAGACTGAAGAAGGGTTTTGATCCGAAACGTCGCCTATTCCTTCTCTCCATTGATGCTGCCTCACCCACTTAGTTCCTCCAGCATTTTTGTCTACCTTCGATTTTTCCAGCATCTGTAGTTCTTTCTTAAACATTCCTGCTATTTCTTTGTGGCTTTGACAAATAAAATATTTCCTGGCCCTTCAACTTTCAATTATAAAATTGATTAACTGGTATCAATCGCTTCTACTGACACTTTTGCAATGATAAAGTGTTCAACAATGCAACCTACAGCCTTCAGTAATTTTAGCTTGTAGTAACAAAATATACTCATGTATTAAAAAGACCTTTATTTCTTTTAAATCCTGTGGAAAAAATAAGTTTGTTGCGAGATAAACTCTCTAACCCCTAACACTCTTTCCCCATAGAAACATAGAAACTAGGTACAGGAGGAGGCCATTCGGCCCTTCGAGCCAGCATCGCCATTCATTGTGATCATGGCTGATCGTCCCCTATCAATAACCCGTGCTTGCCATCTCTACATATCCCTTGGCCCGACTAGCCCCTAGAGCTCTATCTAACTCTCTTTTAAATCCATCCAGTGACTTGGCCTCCACTGCCCTCTGTGGCAGGGAATTCCATAAATTCACAACTCTCTGGGTGAAAAAGTTTTTTCTCACCTCAGTCTTAAATGACCTCCCCTTTATTCTAAGACTGTGGCCCTGGTTCTGGACTCGCTCAACATTGGGAACATTTTTCCTGCATCTAGCTTGTCCAGTCCTTTTATAATTTTATATGTTTCTATAAGATATCCCCTCATCCTTCTAAACTCCAGTGAATACAAGCCTAGTCTTTTCAATCTTTCCTCATATGACAGTCCCGCCATCCCAGGGATCAATCTTGTGAACCTACGCTGCACTGCTTCAATCACAAGGATGTCCTTCCTCAAATTAGGAGACCAAAACTGTACACAATACTCCAAATGTGGTCTCACCAGAGCCCTATACAACTGCAGAAGAAGTATGCAAATGACACAACCTGTAACACAACCCATTGACACAAACTGTCACACAAAGTTTCTCAGGAGCACAATTACATAATAGATTATAGTCAATCTACCTCTATTGGAAATCTGAAATAAAAATGTTGGAAACAGTCAGCAGAGTTATCATTTCAGTTTACATTCCTCTTTTTGATTTATCACCCTCTCACCGTCTCTGCATCCAAGTGAATGCTACAACTTATCACCACAGCAACCCTAGCTTCACGCTATCACAGATATTCCCTTTCTTTTATTCATCCATCCATCCGTCCATATCTTCCCAGCAACTTAAAGCTAATGCTTTCTCTCTTCCCCACTTCTGATCAAGGGTGTTCAAAAAGGATACGAAAAATGTAGGAAGAGTTCCCATTAAATAAGGTAACTGACTATAAAACGATAACAATCCTGGTCTGGAAAGTATTAGCAATTTTTCAATCCGATCTATTCTACAAACCACATGATTAAACTCAGCAACTACAAGAACAGTGGTATTAGAACAGCCCAGGCAAATTATTCAGGATTACACAAAATCACAGGGTGGCAGGGAGAACATACAGACTCCATGTGTGGAGAGCACTGGAAGTCAGGACAGAACCAGGGTCACTCCCTAGCTACACTCCTGTGCTGCCCTGAAACACTATACTCTGAGCTCTACCATAAGAAGAGGTGAAGAGAGCAATGGCTTCAAAAATGTGCTCAAAACCTCCTCAAGAAAGTGTGATAATCAGCACAGATTACTAGGAAGCTGTGGTCCACATTTGCTCAAAGTGGAGGAGGAACACGAGATGACATTGAGAACCTTAGCACCATGCATCAGGAGGAAAAAATCTCTGCTTATATGTCAGCAATGATCGCATCATCACACAAACCTGTCCACTCCATAAGTAATGTGTCGGAAGGAACTGCAGATGCTGGTTTAAACCAAAGATAGTCACAAAATGCTGGAGTAACAGCGGGACAGGCAGCATCTCTGGAGAGAAGGAATGGGTGACGTTTCGGGCTGAGACCCTTCTTAAGTCTGAAGTAGGGTCTCAGTCAGAAAAGTCGCCCATTCCTTCTCTCCAGAGATATTGCCTGGCCCGCTGTTGTTATTTCAGCATTTTGTGTCCATCTTCACTACATAAGTAACTTTGGATGGACCCATTCTGGCCTCATCAGTCATTTCAGAACCCACAGACCAGATTGGTCAAGTGTCAAGAGTGTTTTATTGTCATATGTCCTGAAAAGGAACAATAACATTTTTACTTGCAGTAGCACAACTGATATGTAAGCTTAGTGCTCTCTAAAACCCATATTAAACAACAAAAGATGCTCAGTATATCTGTCCTTCTCTATACTTATAAAACTCTGATCTTGGATGTGTATTTATTTGTGTGTGTGATGTTCGTGTGCGTTTCACATCTCATCGAAAACACAACATTTTTACATATTCCGATAGAGATTTACGCCGTGAAATCAAAAATCGCCTTATCTGAAAATTACATGCATTATTTCTCGAGTTATTTATGAAAATGTTCACAAATCTCAAATAACTTAGAAAATAAATGAGATGGTCTTGCTGATGACATCACAATGGATCTACCTGCTCGCGCTGTGTGTGACATCACCCATTATGTCTTCTGTACTTCTTGGCTTCTTAATATTCACTTCTTTAAATTTGTAACTTAGCGTTTTTAAACTGCTGCTCAGGTCATGCTGCGCACTCCGCTGGGCTCCTTGAAGTTCTAGAACATGGCGGCGGTGGTCGTTATGGCCGCGCGGGCATGGGTGAGGGTGCGGGGCAGCGCGATGGGAAGGTGGTCCAAGCGGCCATTAATCCCTCTGGGAGAAGCCGTCTATGGAGACATACGATTCCTCTGTCGATCGCCGTGACTCGGAGAATCATGATGCCTTTTCCTCGCTGGTGATCCCAATCCCACCTGGTGATCTCTGGCCGTCACGGGGTATGACCTCCTCTCCATCTCCCCCGCCCGATCGCCTGTCACTCCCTTTCTGCCCTTCCTCCCTTTCTGACCCCACTCACTCTCTGCCCCCCACTCCCTCTTCCCCCTACTCACTCTGCCCCCCACTCCCTCTGCCCCCACACCCTCTGCCCCCCACTCCCTCTGCCCCCTCCCTCTCTGTCCCCCCCTTCCCTCTCTGTCCCCCCTCCCCCTCTGCCCCCTCCCTCTCTGCCCCCCCCTCCCTCTCTGGTGGAGTATTGCATTCAGGAACCAGCCCTCCCCTGTGACATCGCGCCCCCCCCCACCCCGCAATCTCAACCCCCCTTCCTCTCCCTCCCTACCACCCTCCCCCTCCGTCTCTATCCCTCTCACCCTCCCCCCTCTCTAGCCGTGCCTGCGCAGTTATAGCCAATAGACAATAGACAATAGGTGCAGGAGTAGGCCATTCGGCCCTTCGAGCCAGCACCGCCATTTAATGTGATCATGGCTGATCATCCCCAATCAGTACCCTGTTCCTGCCTTCTCCCCCTATCCCCTGACTACGCTATTTTTAAGAGCCCAATCTAGCTCTCTCTTGAAAGTATCCAGAGAACCGGCCTCCACCGCCCTCTGAGGCATAGAATTCCACAGACTCACAACTCTCTGTGAGAAATAGTGTTTCCTCGACTCCGTTCTAAATGGCTTACTCCTTATTCTTAAACTGTGGCCCCTGGTTCTGGACTCCCCCAATGCCTCTAGCATGTCCAAACCCTCCACAATCTTATATGTTAAGATTGGGGGCTATGCGTGAGTGGATAGGGCAGGGAATGGGGTATAAGGAGCGAATGAATAATATTAATATAATATCAAGATGGGGGTTAGTGTGTGTGTGTGTGGGGGGTGGTTTGTGTGTGTGTGATGCTGATGCCCCCCACCCCCCCGCCGCAACCAAGGGTTCGGGACCCAACGGGTCCCACTTGATCTAGTATAGTATAAAAACAAACAAACAGATAATATCAAAAAACAATAATTGTGCAAAGTCAAAAATAATGCCTCCAGTCTATATTGTTCGGAGGCTATTTCAAGGTTGTAGTGTTTAATGGTTAATGGTTGTAGGGACAACCAGCTTGATGGTTCTGGGGAAGAAGCTACCCTGGAACACTGGACGTTATGGTTTTTCAGGCTCCTGTACCTTATTTTCAATGGCAGGGTGAAATGAGAGTGTGGCCAGGGTGGTGTGGGTCTCTGACGATGCTTGCTGCCTTTTTTAAGCCAGTGATTCCAATAAATCCCTTCAATGGTTGGGAGGTCAGTACCTGTGAAGGACTGGGCAGTGTTCACCAATAACAAACTATATCAATTACAGTAGATCACATTAGACATATAAAATTGGACATTATTTGCAACTTAGCAATCCTAGCAACTAAATCATGGAAAATTAATTAAACTATATTTGTATTTTTACAATGGACAGTAACAGCAAATAAAAAAATATTATATCTTAACCAGCAAAATATAAAAGTTGGTATTTCGGTTTAATAATTTGTTGAAACATTTTGTTATAATGGCAGTAAAAGTAGCCAACTATAGCTTATCTGCAATATTTCTCCTCTGACACTTTTCAAAATCAATAATGACATCGATGAAAAAAACCCTTAATTCAGCAACCAATTTAGAAAGTGTCTATCATGCGTTTGGAATCTGAGAGAGCAGGATCAATATTTCATCTCCACAAATAATTAAACTTAAGGCCTGTAATGGTTAGCAACGTGACATCTGAATAGTTAAACAAAATTGAATGAAATATGGAGGAATTACATTACATTTCTTCATCCCCATTGAACCTGATATAATAAACACATGAATAAAGCGGACTCCTATCGAGGATTCAGAGCATATTTTATTCATATAATCCAGGAACTGCAGTCAACCTGCATATTGCAGATCCATCCCCTCCCCCTTCCCAGTTCGCCAACCATTCTTACTGTCGCTGACTGCATTCTATCTCTGTCCCGCCCACTCCCCTGACAACAATCTGAAGAAGGGTCTCGACCCTGAAACATCACCCATTCCTTCCCTCCAGAGATGCTGCCTGTCCCGCTGAGATACACCAGCATTTTGTGTCTACCTTTGATCATTTTCCTCCCTGCTGCTCAAAACCATGTTTTGCTTTAACGGGCGGTTGGTGGTGTGTCTATTTCCAATCAGCAACATTTGCATTCGATGAAGCACTTTCCAATCTGCGTTCAATATATTTCTCCTCAGTTCATTTCGTCAAATTCACATTTTTTTCTTTGTGATGAATTTACTTTCTTTTAGTCTTTATTTTTAGTTTAGATATACAATATGGAAACAGGACCTTCGACCCACCGAGTCCACGTCGACTATCGATCACCCATTCACAATAGTTCTATATTCTCCTATTTTCTCAGGCACTCCCTGCACATATGAGGCAATTTTACAGAGCCCAGCTAACGTAGGTCTTTTGTCTTTTGGATGTGGGCGGAAACCAGAGCATCAAAGACAACCCATGTATTCACATGGAAAATGCACAACTCCACACAGAGAGCACCTGAGGTCAGGATCAAATCTGTGGCTCTATGAAGGGCCTGTCCCACTAAGTGATTTTTAGGCGACTGCTGGCGACTGTCATAGTCGTAGCAGGTCGCCGAAAAACCGGCGACTGGAATAATGGGCCTGTCCCACTTAGGCCATTTTTTGAGGCGGCTACGACAATGGAATTCACCAAAGTCAGTACCAGCGACAACCTACGTCACCTGGTGACAACCTACGCCATCCTGCCGACAACCTACGCCATCCTGCCGACAACCTACGCCATCCTGCCGACAACCTACGCCATCCTGCCGACAACCTACGACAGCACCTATGTCAGGAGAAGACAAGCGACGCAAGCCCACGATTGCCGACTGTCGCCAAAAAGTTTTGAACATTTCAAAACCCAGCGGCTACCAGAAAAACACTACGACTCTTTGGGCAGCTGAGGAGACTATTCACGACTATACGGGCGACACCGCGGCAACTGTGTGGCGACAGCCTAGTTGCCAGCAGTCGCCTAAAAAAATCGCCTAAGTGGGACAGGCCCTTGAAACACCAGCTCTACATGCTGCACAACTGTCACCAGTTTAATTTGCATCTTAGATCTGTACTTCACATGATATGTGCAGAACAGTAGTAATTATCTGCTAACAGGTTTAACAGTGAAAGGCGAACTTGAAACATACATCACCCCATCAACGGATTTCTCATGCTATGAAATAACAGCCCCAACTTTCTATGTCAAGTTTAAATTGGCCTTATAGCTCTGAAGTCATTCTTTGATGGTGAGATACGATGACTGAGTAGAACAGATCAACCAGCCATTGCCAATAATTCACAAATAGAGTCATAAAGAGTCATAGAGTAATACAGCATGGACACAGGCCGTTCAGTCCAACTTGCCCACACCGGCCAACATGTCCCAGCTACACAAGTCCCACCAACCCACATTTGGTTCATATGCCTCCAGACCTATCCTATCCATGTACCTGTCTAGCTGTTTCTTAAATGTGGGGATAGTCCCTGCCTCAACTACCTCCTCTGTCAGCTTGTTCCATACACCCACCACCCTTTGTGTGAAAAAGTTACCCCTCAGATTCCTATTGTATCTTTTCCCCTTCACCTTAAACCAATGTCCTCTGGCCGTCGATTCACCTACTCTGGGCAAGAGACTCTGTGCATCTGCCCAGTCCATTTCTCTCATGATTCTGTACACAACTCATTGCATATCTTCTCGTGATCATAAATTAATGGGAGGTTTTACATAATAATGCTCAAAGGACCTGTTTCCACACTGTATTACTCTATGACCATGTGACCAAATGCTTATCATTACCTTTGTAGTAAATTCTGAATCAATTTGAAGTAGAGGAAGTAGGTGCAACAACAAAATTGAAAAGACATTTAGGCAGGTATAAGATTTAGATGAATATGGGCCAAGCCAGATTAATGGAACTATTTAGGAGGGGCACCATGGTCAGCATGTCTGAGTTAGGCCTAAAGTGCTGTACAATGCTGTATGACTCTATGAATTCAAAACATAGTTAAGACTGGATGTTATGATATGCTACAGAACAAAAATCTAGATAAAACCAAATGGACAATCCAACATCATCTTTGGGCACAACAAAGTCATTCCCAACCCAGTTAACCGTTGCAAAGTCCCCCTCAAAGAAACATCAGGAGGCTGTGTCTAAATTTGATGAGCTGTCTCACAGACTAGTCAAGCAGCAGCACAATGATACACATGGTATCTTGCCTTAAAGACACCCATGCCAGAGCCAATAACAATACCTGGGCATATCCCGATCCACCTGCAGGAGAGGCCCACCAGTGTTGAGGGGTTGACCCCCAGCTGTTCTGACTCCATACCCCAAGTTTGAGTTTAGTTTATTGTCACGTGTACCGAGGGACAGTGAAAAGCTTTTGTTGTGTGCTAACCAGTCAGCGGGAAGACAATACATGATTACAATCGAGCTGTCCACAGTGTACAGATACAGGATAAAGGGAATAATGTGAATAACGTTTAGTGCAAGATAAGATCCAGTAAAGTCTGAAGAAGAGTCTGGGCCCAAAACGCCACCCATTCCTTCTCTCCAGAGATGCTACCTGTCCTGCTGAGTTACTCCACCAAAGTCTGATCAAAGATAGTCCAAGGGTCTCCGATGAGGTAGATAGTAGCTCAGGACTGCTACTATATTATTCTCCATTCCAATTAACTCCCTCTGAATTCTACCATTCACCCTGACGTTAGGCACAATATACCGTGCGCAATTAACCTACCATCCGAGACATCTTTATGATGTGGAAGGGAAGCAGAGCACCCAGAAGAAACCTCTAGCAATCATGAGAAGAATGCTTAACCTCCACACACAGAGCACTCAAACTCAAGGCCGAGCCACCATCAACCATCAATATGCTCAAAACCGCCACTAACCAGAAACACAGCAGGATAAGCTGGGGTTGAAGATTGCAACCTTCACGTGGTCCGCCCTGTTTCAACCAATGCAATCAACCCGACGTGCACAATCAAATAAGATCAAATAGAACAAGTTGTCCTACAACTTTAGGCTATGCCATACACAAGAAGAAGAAGAAGAAGAAGCAGGATAAGCCTCATAATATCATGGGTACAAAAGCAAGTCAGAGGCTGGTTAGTATGTCGAAGGCTAGTATCTCACTTCCTGACAACCTAAACATTTCCATAAGGCACAAGTCTTCTCTCCACAATAGACCTCTCTCAGCTGGCCTCAATGAGATCATAGCAGCTCCCTTGATTGCTATCCAAACCCAACTATAATCATTTGTTCTCTCCATCATTATAACACTGTGGCTCAGTGTACACCTTCAAAAAGTGCACTGCAGTTGCACCACAATGCTATTCCAACGCTTCCCAAACCCACACCAGACCATCAAAACAGACCAGGACAGCCCAAGTGTGGGAACACTACTGGTTCTCCTTCAAGTCACACATCATCTTGAAATATGCCTTCTCAAGGACAATTAGGGATCTACAATAATTCCTAGCCATGCTGGTAACAATCAAGCCCAGGAAAATCATCTTTTATTTAAATTACCAGGATCATTTAATGGTTCTGAAAACAACATTGCAAATGCCCAAGTAAATAAGTCTGATTACACTTACTGGGCGGGTTTTGCTAGAAAAACACACTTTTTTTAAACCTTTTTTTTTAAAACTCAAAGGTCTGTGCACCACATTTTTTCTCCAAGCTCAAGCTGATGATAATGCAATGAAGGCTGTAGAGATTCAAGAGACTGCAAATGCTGGAAATGGAGCAAACGTCTGATGCCTGACCCGAAGTATCAACCACACTTTTGCCACCATAGATACTACTTGACACACTGATGATGAGCGTGGTGAATCGAGGATATAGGTTTAGCTGAAGGGAAAAAGATTTCATAGGAATCTGAGGGGTAACGTTTTCCCACAAAAGGTGATGGCTGCATGGAACAAGCTGCCAGAGGAGGTGGTTGAGGCAGAGACTATCCCAACATTTAATAAACAGTTAGACAGGTACATGGATAGGACAGGATTGGAGGGATATGGACCAAATGCTGGCAGGTGGGACTAGTGTACCTGGGACATGTTGGCCGGAGTGGGCAAGTTGGGCCAAAGGGCCTGTTTCCACGCTGTATCAGTCTATGTTTCTATGACTCCCAGGGGTCCGTGGCCGTTGAGCAACCGAATGGAAGACCCGGCAGAACACAGCTTCAGAGGGAGCCCGCTGAGCCGCTGCCCAACTGCCCAATATAAGACCCAGTGGAGCGTGACCTGCAGGAGGAAGTCACCGAGCCAGTTCCCTGCACATTGGACTCAGCAGTCCTCTGGTCTAGAAGAGGAAGGCCATCATGCCGGCCCCTGCTCGTCCCCCAAAGACCATGGATCGGTAGGATGGAGCCAGTGATGACGGATGCGACGGGCGAAGAACTGGTAGGAGAGGGGACGGAACAGGGGTCTGTCCTACCGTTCCCTCATGGTCGATTGCGGGAGGCACCCACGGGGAACATGGGTGGACGGGCAAGGACAGGGACATGACGAGATGCTTGGAGGCCCACAATAGCCTGGGACATGCCTGGAAAAAGAAGTGGAGCATGGGCTTTGGAAATGACACTGAAACATGGTGCCTCTTGCATGCAGGCTCAGTAGACCATTTCTGTACACTTGTTAATTAGGGATCGGGTTAGGCAATATTCTTCTGGACTGTTTGTAAGATAAAGAATTTCACTGTGTTAGCACTTCGCACATGTGTGAAATAAAAGCACCATTGAACCATTGTCATACTTAACACTTTAATTAATTGGGCCTATCACTAAAACAAAATACATTTGATAAATAGAACAGTGAATTCAGGCTTTATGTTTATCTGAGATGGAAATTATCCAATGTTAATTATAATAGGCTTGTGTAAATTATTTGTTAACATCTTTATTAACTTAAATAGACTCATAATTCAAAATATCACAAGTTATTACTCCAAACATTACAGTAAAAGAAAAGGTACCAGAGAACTTGAAAATAAAGAAAATAAAAAGGTTGCATTTGGAATTCAAAAAAATAAAGGCACCTGGCCCAGATTAAATATTGGGGGATAAGGATAGGTCTCTTTACCTCCCCCCTCGACTCCATCCAAGGACCCAAACAGTCTTTCCAGGTGAGGCAGAGGTTAACTTGCACCTCCTCCAACCTCATCTACTGTATCCGCTGTTCCAAGTGTCAACTTCTCTACATCGGCGAGATCAAGCGCAGGCTCGGCGATCGTTTCGCTGAACACCTCCGCTCAGCTCGTCGTAACCTACCTGATCTCCCGGTTGCTCAGCACTTTAACTCCCCCTCCCATTCCCAATCTGACCTTTCTGTCCTGGGCCTCCATTGTCAGAGTGAGGCCTAGCGCAAATGGGAGGAACAGCACCTCATATTTCGCTTGGGTAGTTTACACCCCAGCAGTATGAACAATGGCTTCTCTAACTTCAGATAGCCCCTGCTTTCTCTCTCCACCTCCTCCCTCTTCCCAATTCTCCCACCAGTCTTACTGTCTCTGCTTACATTCTATCTTTGTCCCATCCCCTCCCCTGACATCAGTCTAAAGAAGGGTCTCGACCCGAAACGTCGCCCATTTTTTCTTTCCAGAGATGCTGCCTCACCCGCTGAGTTACTCCAGCATTTTGTGTCTACCTTCGATTTAAACCAGCATTTGCAGTTCTTTCTTACACAGGATTGGTCTTCAGTTCTCCTTAATCTACAAGCGAGTCATCTGAATGTCAGCAGTGGCAAATTTACTGGTGGCATTAAAATTCATTGTCACTCAGAATGGCACGGGTTAATAGATGACTGCCAGTGCAGAATCTGTCTGACAAAACTGATTGAATTCCTGATGAAATGGAAAATTATTGGATGCATTGCAGCTGATATTATATTCATAGGTTTCCAAAAAGCAATTGCAAAAGTCCCACAACATTGGAAATCTGAAGTCTGCCTATAAAACAAAATTATGGCTGCATTGATTATGGGCTAAAAAACTGCTAGCCTTGAAATTATTCAGCTAGAAGGGCATGGTAATATAGATTCAAGCACAAACCCTGCACCAGTTTTATGTGAGGCAGAGTGGCGGTACTAATACATCATACACAATACCTAAGGGGTCACATCTGGTAAACCGGACCATTGATAGACAAACACAGTCCAAACCCTTGCTTCTACAAGCTCCACCTGTGTGTGCAAATGGCAGCAGAAAGCGGGCAAACCGCCAAGTGTAGGCAGGCCTGATTGGGGGAGGATGTGTTTACATGAGCGGTCTCTTGACCTTGTTCAAAGGTTTGAGAATGGCAGGAGAGATGGGAGGAGAGGGGAGAGGAACTTTGCATTGGAATCAGGTTGGTGAGTGGTAGACACGGAACAAAAGTCTGAACCCTGGGAACGAATTGTGGCCAATATAGTGAGATTTACGCTTCATTGACCTTGGCTCTGTTACAAGATCTATGAAATGACTGGATGGTAGTCATTTGTCATTTGAACCCACATGGTTCACAAGTGTCCTGCGGGGAAGGAATTCTACTGGCCTTTCTTATCTTGCCCAGATGTGACTCTGATTCCACCAATGTGGCTGACTCCTAAATTCCCCTCATTCTAAGGCACTCAGGGAGGGATGGTATCATGCACGTCCAATATATGAATTAAAAAATAGTTTTTTAAACCTGAGGAATATAATCTTCTTAAATAAAGAGCTTGTAAGCAAAATTCCACATGAAAGGCTATTTAGCAAAATTGAAATGGCTGCTTGGATAAGAAATTAGCTGAAGGACGTAAAAAGGCACATGATAGGAATATAAATTTAGAATGGAGAGTCATGCAGCATGGAAACAGGCCCTTTGGCCCAAATTGTCCGCGCCAGCCAAGTCATTTGTTTTTCAAATTGGTAGATGGTGAATAATATTTTCCCCCAGTATCATTTTTTTTAATGTGATAAATCTCAATGACTTAAACATGCGTGTGCAGGCTAAATCCTTAACATTTGCAGATGGCAGCAAACTGGAGGTGTGGTATTGTGTAAGGATATAATTAGATGGGCAAATTATGTCGACAATTGACTGACACAATGTAATTCAGAGAAGTGGGAAGTAATTCATCTTAATTGAAAAAATGAGGAGAATAACATAAATTAAATGACACAATTCAAAATGGTAGACAGAAATGCTGGAGAAACTCAACGGGTGAGGCAGCATCTATGGAGCAAAGGAATAGCTCGCTCCATAGATGCTGCCCCCAGTGGCGGACTGGCCAGGGTGTCAGCTTGCCCGATGGCAAGTGGGCCCCTGATGAAGTGGGCCCCCTATATCAAGTGGGCCCCTGATGAAGTGGGCCCCCTTTGTCTCCTGGCAACCAACATTTTTAGACCCAGTCTGCCACTGGCTGCCCCGTCCGCTGAGTTTCTCCCACATTTTTGTCTACCTTTGACTTTTCCAGCATCTGCAGTTCTTTCTTAAACAATTCAAAATGGTGTGTTTTAACTGAGAGACCTATAAATAGATGCCCGAGAGTGACGGATAATAATAATAACATGGTTGGTAAAGTATTTTACAATCTTGACTTCATAAATAGAGGCAGATGGACAAAATCAGAGAAATTACATAGAAATGTTATACTATACTGATGGACCACAGCTCATCCAATTCTGGTTGCCATACTTGGGGCAGCACAGTGCTGCAGCAGTAAAGTTGCTGCCTTACAGCGCCAGAGACCCGGGTTCGACCCTGACTATGGGTGCTGCCTGTACGGAGTTTGTACGTTCTCCCCGTGGCCTGCATGGGTTCTCTCTGGGATCTCCAGTTTTCTCCCACATTCCAAAGACACATAGGCCTGTAGGCTAATTGGCTTGGTATAATTGTAAATTGTCCCGGTTGTGTTCAGGATAGTGTTAGTGTGCGGGGATCGCTGGTATTTCAAGTTGGGAAAAGGGGAAGTACAACGGGATCTGGGGGTCCTTGTACATCAGTCTATGAAAGTAAGCATGCAGGTACAGCAGGCAGTGAAGAAAGCGAATGGCATGTTGGCCTTTATAACAAGAGGAATCGATTATTGGAGCAAAGAGGTCCTTCTGCAGGTACAGAGCCCTAGTGAGACCACACCTGGAGTATTGTGTGCAGTTTTGGTCCACTAATTTGAGGAAGGACATTCTTGCTATTGAGGGAGTGCAGCGTAGGTTTACAAGGTTAATTCCAGGGCTGGCGGGACTGTCATATGCTGAGAGAATGGAGCAGCTGGGCTTGTACACTCTGGTGTTTAGAAGGATGAGAGAGGGGATCTCATTGAAACATATAAGATTGTTAAGGGTTTGGACACGCTAGAGGCAGGAAACATGTTCCCAATGTTGGGGGAGTCCAGAACCAGGGGCCACAGTTTATGAATAAGGAGTAAGCCATTTAGAATGGAGACGTGGAAACACTTTTTCTCACAGGGAGTGGTGAGTCTGTGGAATTCTCTGCCTCAGAAGGCGGTGGAGGCGGGTTCTCTGGATGCTTTCAAGAGAGAGCTAGATAGGGCTCTTAAAAATAGCGGAGTCAGGGAATATGGGGAGAAGGCAGGAACGGGGTACTGATTGGGGATGATCAGCCATGATCACATTGAATGGTGGTGCTGGCTCGAAGGGCCGAATGGCCTACTCCTGCACCTATTGTCTATTGTCTATTGTCAGCATGGACTCGGTGGGCTGAAGGGCCTGTTTCTGCACTATATCCTAAAACTAAACTAAACTAAACTAAACTAAAATAAAATAAAATAAACTAAGCTACAGAATGTGAAGGTTCCACAAAGGTTGTAGTGAAGATATACTCAAATGATTTCAAGTTTGGGGAATTTCATTAGCAGAAGTTAGATTTAAGAAACTGGGGTTATTCTCCTTGGAGCCAAAAAGGCCCAAAGTCCATCGTGTCCATGCCGACTCTGCCCATTCCCCTACTCTTTCTCCATCACTTTCCAATACGGCTTTATAATTCCTTTCAATCTGCTCCATCACCTTCAAAGGTAATGAGGTTCACATTATATTTAATCCATGTAAACAAAATTCCAATTTCTTCCTCTTGCGTAGAGCAATTCTGTGACTTTGAAATTATATACTCAATGTTCACTGGTAATGGAAGTCGCCAGCCGAGTAGAGATGACGAAGGCCACCAGTGATGAACGCCACCTCCTCTATGGACGTGTACCCCTGGCCCAACGGCTGAAGTCCAGGAGAAGCTTTCTCAGCCATGTCCAGCCCCTAATAACATCACGGGAAGAAACCAGACTCCAACTATGGACAAAAAGGCTTGAGGACGACCCCCCTCCTACTGACATGGGTATCCCTCCTTCTGAAGCCCTCCCTCCGGGCTCAGAAGCACCATGGGTCCAGTGGAAGACGCTCAACCGCCTGAGAACAGGAACAGGGCGATCAAAAGCTGCCATGGCCAGATGGGGCTATGAAACTGGCCAAACCACCTGTGAATGTGGAGAAGAGGACCATACAATGCAGCACTGCCTTGTCTGCCCCCTACTACCCAACCAGTGCAGCTCAAAGGATCTTGCAGTGTTCAACAAAAACGCAAAGGACTGTGTAAAGGAATGGGAAACTGTCATATAGTCAACCAGCTTCAAAGACACGAAAAGAAGAAGACTGGTAATGGAAGGAAAACACAGCTTTATAAAATAGGAAATGACAGAAATATGAGTCTTCTTGCTACCACTTGCTCTAGATAATTACTTCACCTTATCACTGTCTTCAGTCTAACTGTGGACCAATTAATTTTCATTTAAACCAAATATCTAAGACGTCAGTGCAAAAGTGCGTGTAAGAATCTTATTTTCTTCATCATAAATTATTTGGAAACAAAAGAGAAAGGCCACCTAAAATGATTCACTGCCTTTTAACTCTCCCAAATTCAATTGCACAGCTTGAAATGCAGGGTATGCCATTGTCAGAGCAACGTTCAATAGAGAAAGGCCTCGCAAATCAATTGTAGCTGCTTTGCACTGTTTACTTCTCATTACGACCACAGGGTATAAATTACTATATAATTTAGTGATAACAAAAATCCATTTCTATAGCGAGGCCTTTAAGTAATCAATCGTGTGGATAAAACAACCAGATGTTCAATACACGTTATGAAATCAGAGAGGCCAAGTACATTCAATTTCCTCAAGTACATATCTGTTTTTACATGGAATTTAAACTGTAAGTACATTTGGCTTCATCAGTAGATGAACATACTGTAAGAAATTGAAGCAGGGGGATTTTTTTGTGGTTCTTCATGCCTACTCCCTCTTTAGATAAAATTATGGCTGATTTTTATAGCCGTACCATTTTCCTGCACTAACATCAAAGATTCCTTCTATCCAGAGATGCTGTTCGATTTACTCCAGCATTTTGTGTCTATCTTTGGTTTAAACCAGCACCTGCAGTTCCTTCCTATATCATATTTTTGATTCCTTTCAACCCAAATTACAGCTATATAGATGTCTATCTGAGATATAGTCAATGAATGAATCTCCTGAGCACTCTTGAATGCAGAATTCCAGGGATTCACTATCTTCTGGCTGTAAATAAATCATTCCATTTGTCATGTTCCAGACACTGCAGCCACGTGGCAACATCAATGCGACTTCTACTTGATAGAATAAAGTCTCATGTCATTAAAATATATGTATAAAGTCTCAATTCATTAAACTCTTGAGGGTATAACCCCAGTCTACTTAATCTCTCATCCAACAGATACACCAGTGGCTTATCGTTAGTTTCAGAAATACAGCAATAATTATTGCACAAAATGGTGCAATGCAGCTTTGTTCAAAATAAAATAAGATTTACGATAACGGTCAGCGGGACTAAATAACAAATTGATTCATGGAACACCAGTAGGATATCTTCACTGCGCTTTGAAATCTATCATTAAAAAGCAGTATTGGAGGCTATTAAGCAAATTAATCAAATTACTCAAAGTGAAAGGATAATGTACTGTGGATGAATTTAAAATGGTGTAAGGAAACATGGCAAAAATTTGATTCCCTTTCTGTGGAGAAAATTATTGACTTTGGAGTGTCGGCCTAGTTCATTGGCAATTTTTTGTTGCTGGATTCATTCTATGTTCAAGCTCAGATATAATCTGCCAGGAAAATGAGCTTTCTCGTGCCTTAAACAGCAGCCTATCCTTGCGAAAGCAAGGAGCCTGCTTATTACATCAATGTTATTTTAGTGAAAGACCAGATGTAGGTCTTTCTTACTCTTACATTTCAATTATGTTGTCACAAGGGCTAACGTAACAACATAATTGAAATCCTAATCACATGGTGTACCCGGTTATTCAATTTCTGTGATTTGCATTCAATGGCACCAAAAACCTATTAACACAACAGTTCATGATATCTCTTTTATCTGAAGAAGCCTTACGATCCAAAACATTGCCAGAATGTGAAGAAGGATCCCGACCTGAAACGTCACTTATCCAGGCACACCAGAGATGTTGCCTGATCCGTTGAGTTACTCGGGCACTTTGTGTCTTTAAAAATGTAATCTATCTTTCTATCTTCATAAATGGGTAATCACACTACCTTGCATTGGAAATAAACTGACAGGCATAGAACATAGAAGAGTATAGCACAAGAACAGGCCCTTCAGCCCATAATGTCTGTGCTAATAATAATAATAATAATAATAATAATAATAATACATTTTATTTATAGGGCGCCTTTCAGGATTCTCAAGGACACCTTACAATTAAAACAAGCATGAAACAAAAACAACATATACAGCAACAATACACAATTCGGAGAGAGAGCAGCGGCAGCCAATCGCGCCAGCGTTCACTCTCGCCTCCAGCAGCCATGTTATCCGAGCCATCTGCAGCACACAAATAAAAATAAAACACAACATTAAAGAATTTAACATAAAACATAAAAACATCCCCCCACAATGGTTCCCAATGTGAGGGAAGGCAACAAAGTCCAGTCCTCTTCCTCCTGTTCACCCATGTTCGGGCCTATTTGAGGCCTCCGCAGTCGCCGCAACGGCGGCCCGATGTTACAGACCCTCTCGCCGGATGATGGAGCTCTGGCATCAGAAGACTACTCTCAGCGGCTTGGAGTGCCTGGAACGGCCGCTTCCTCACCGGAGACCGCGGCTCCCAAAGTCCACAGGCCGCGCTGGTCGGAGCTCCGACACTGGCGATCCCGGCAAGAGAGCCCAGGCTCCGCGGTGTTTAAACTCAGCGCCGCCCGCAGCTGGATGCTCCGCAGACCACAGTTCCGCGATGTTGGAGTCGGCGGTCTCAGCACTCCGGAGCTTACCACACGGCAACCCGGGTAAGGCATCGTCCGCTCCATGTTGGTGCTTCAATGCTGTGCCGCCGCCGAAGCTGAAGTTCTGGCCGGTCCTGGCAGGAAAGGTCGCTCCAGGCCCGTTGTAGGCCGCGAGGAAGGGGCGAAGATGCAACTCGGAGGAAAGCCGCAACTCCGAACAGGTAGGGACTGAGAAATACAGTTTCCCCCTTATTCCACCCCCCCCCCCACCTCCCACACAAAAGATTAGTCCTCCAAAACAAAAAACTTTTAAGACACTAGAAACAAAATAGGGTGAAAAGGACAGACAGCTGCAGGCAGAGAAGCCATACTCGACGGCGCCCACTCGATTTTATTAATTACTAGACCAAGTGCAGACCCATTGGGTCTCTTCCCCCAATGCACATTTGCGGCAGCGGGGGGGGGGGGGGCAGGGCGGCATGCGTCGTCACACACACTAACCACCCCCACACACACACACACACTAACTACCCCCCTTGATATTATATTAATATTATTAATTTGCTCCTTTTACTCCATAACCGCCGTATCTACTGACGCATAGCCCCCAACTCGCAGGCGCGTCTAGAGAGGGAAAGGAGGGGGGGGTAGAGAGTGAGGGCAGAGCGAGAATGGGGAGAGACATGGACAGAAGGGCAAGAGACAGAGAGATGGTGGAGGAGGAGAGGGAGGGTGGGAGGGTGGGGGAGAGGGAGGGAGAGAGAGAGAGAGAGGGGGGAGAAAGAGAGAGGGGGGGGAGAGGGAGAGATAGAGAGGAGAGGGGTGGGCAGCAGCCCGAGCGAGGCACTGAGCGATCTGAGGACGGTGAAAAGCAGCGGGGGACCAGCCGATCGTGGCTTCCGCCAGCGTGATAGAGCCAGGTCGGGGGGGGGGGGGGGGGGAACAGACGATCGTCCCCTGTGACGGGTAGAGAGCAAAGATCCTATAGTGGTATAGGATATTTGGTAGAGAGGAAAGGGGAGAGGGAGGAAGGAGAGGGGAGGAGGTGAGAAGACGGGGGGGGGGGCGGGGGGGGGGGGGGGGGGGGAGGGGAACCGGGCTAGTGAGTGGACTGTCAAATGAGGAGAGAGAGGGAAGCGGCTTCTGACTCTGGAAACCCACAGCTGGAATGAGTGCGCAGGCGGGCGGGGCTTCACGAGCTGCGCCAACAGTGAGGAGAAGGGTCAGCGCATGAGGCGCCGCTGCAGAACAAAGATCCTATAGCAGAACTGAGCTGTAGAATCTTTCTTCTGCAGTACTTTCTCGATCTTTCTGTGCCTTTAATCCACAATGGCGGGGGAGGTGCGGGGGGGCTTGGCCAGGAGGCAGGTGGGCCTGGATTAGTGGGCATGTGGGCATTGTGATGTCAGCAGCTAGCAAGCGGCGCTTATATTTTAAAAAGTGAGTTTTGTGAACAACTTTATTCAAAATCTGGGGAAATAATTGACCGAATTTAGTGAGGAGTTCCTTTTATGAAATCATAAGTTAAATCCCTACCGAAATTGTAAAAATCTCCACGCTTTTGCATCTGGTTTTCGAGGAGATACGTTTCAAACGCAAAATGACATACACCCACACACACACACAGACACAGAGTTTTAAAAATATATATATTATTATTATTAATGTTCATAAGTCAAAAGAGAAGAATTACCCCATTCATCCCATTGTGTCCACACTGCAATTCATTCATGGCTGATCTACCTTTTCCTGTCAACCCCATTCTCCTACCTTCTACCAGGCAGTTATCGGCACTCACCACTTACTTACCCTGCATATCTCCTTTAAACTATAAAACCCCTCTCACCTTAAAGGGGCTGTCCCACTTGGGTGACCTAATGCGCGAGTTAAGAAGAGTGTCTTCGACCTTCAAGCTCAAGGGCACTCGCCTAGAAAGCCTCGAGCTAGATCGCCGTCCCCGTTGAAACCGCGAGCTGGATCGACCGCACACAAACACATTGAAAAGGTGGGGGTCAGGGAAAGCGGGGGAGCGCTGTCTGCTCGATGAAGATGAAGGTAAACGGCTGCCACAGTGTACGGTAAGTCCTTTAGAGAGCGCGGGGGGGGGGGGGGGAGAGAAGGGGAGAGAAGGGGAGAGAGGGGAAGAGGAGGAGAGAGAAGAGGAGACAGGGGGGGGAGAAGGGGGGGGAGAAGGGGGGGAGAAGGGGGGGGAGAAGGGGGGGGAGAAGGGGGGGGAGAAGGGGGGGGAGAAGGGGGGGGAGAAGGGGGGGGAGAAGGGGGGGGAGAAGGGGGGGGAAGAAGGGGGGGGAAGAAGGGGGGGGAGAAGGGGGGGAGAAGGGGGGGAGAAGGGGGGGAGAAGGGGGGGAGAAGGGGGGGAGAAGGGGGGGAGAAGGGGGGGAGAAGGGGGGGAGAAGGGGGGGAGACACTTTTAAGAAGTATAATAAAATTTAGCGGGCATTTTACCTACCAGTTGGTTTTCCTTGGTCCTGAAAACTTCAATGAGCCAATTAAAATGCTCAGTTAGCGAAGGAGATTGCCCACGGCTGCCCTCGACTGCCTGTAACTACATAGCGACCCCACTCCACTGCACTACGAGTCAAAAAGAACCATGCCGACCAAATTTTATTCGCGGAAAATCTTTCAACATGCTGAAAAATTTCCGTGACCTAACTGAGGTGAACTTCCCTCGAGCATGAAGGAGAGTTCCAGTGACCTCATAGGACCTCCTAGGACCACGTGTCGACCATGCTGCGAGTTCGAAGGTCGAAGACATTCTTCTAAACTTGCTGATTAGGTCGCCCAAGTGGGACAGCCCCATAAAGGTCTGCCCTCCAGTACTTGATTTTTCCCTCCTGGGAAAAAGGTTCTGACTGTTTACCCTATCTATGTCTCATAATTTGATATATTTCTATCAGTTCTCGCCGCAACCTCCAGCATTCCAGAGAAAACAACCCAAGTCTAATCTCCCTAGTCACCTGTAGCTAATACCTTCTAATCGAGGCAAAAGTATGGTAAACTTCCTCAGCACCCTCTTCAGAGCCTCCACAGCCTTCGTACAGTGGGGAAAACCTTCCTTGACTATGAAGAAACTGGCTTCGACTAGACCTGCGACAAAAGAATTATCGATTTTTAAAACGGCAACCTATTTTTAGTTGAGGCCGGTTTTAATCATGATGAAAAAATAACAGCAACCTAAATGAAGCGTCGACCACGCGGAAACCACTTTCGACCATTAGGGAGAGTGACCAAAACCTCCGGTGACCTCATGGAAACCTTGGGTGGCGGGCAAGGTCACCAGAGTTTGCTGTTTAGGTCTCCTAAGTGGGACAGGAGCTTTAAGACAGTAGAATAAATCATAGACTTCAAGAGAGTCCCCCCCCCTCCCCCTCCCTCACCCCACTCACCATCAACAACACCACGGACACATCTGTGGAGCCTTTTAAGTTCCTGGGAACCATCATCTCCAAGGACCTTAAATGGGGGGCCACCCTCGACTCCACAGTCAAAATGGAACAGAAAGGATGTACTTCCTGCGGCAGCTGAGGAAGCACAATCTGCCACAGGCAATGATGGTCTAATTCTTTATGGCCATCGTAGAGTCTGTCCTCACCTTCTCCATCATGGTCTGGTTTGGCTCAGCCACCAAGCACGACACCTGGAGGCTGCAGCGAATCGTCCGATCAGCAGAGAAGGTTATTGGCTGCAACCTTCCCTCCATTGATGAACTGTACACTGCAAGGGCCAGGAAGCGAGTGGGTAAGATCATCTCTGACCCCTCTCACCCTGGCCACAAACTCTTTGAATCACTTCCCTCTGGAAGGCGACTCCGGACTGTCAAAGCTGCCACAGCAAGACGTAAAAACAGCTTTTTTCCACGAGTAGTAGCTCTACTCAATAACCAAACATCTGTAGCCTCATTTTGCTCTGGTATTTTATTTAATTCACATGTTTAATCAATAATGTTTAATTATTAATGTTTAATGTTTTATGTGTCATTGTGTCATTGTGTCGTGCAGGCAGAGCACCAAGGCAAATTCCTTGTATGTGAATACTCGGCCAATAAACTCATTCATAATATAACAGACCACATCTCTACTACAAATGTGTGGTGCACACATTGCTGGTCCTCCGGGTGCTCTGGTTTCCTCCTGCATCCCAAAGACATGTGAGTTTGTAGGTTAACTGGCATCTGTAAATTGACCATAATGTGTTGGGAGTGGACGCGAAAATGAGATAACATAGAACTAGTGTGAATCGGTTGTGGATGGTTAGCATGGACATGATGGGCCAAACATCCTGTTTCCATCCTGTATCTTTCAATTCAATTTAATTAATGCCTGATAGCTTGACTTGGAACTTCTCAGTCACAGAATCAGGATCTGAATTGATCTGCTTGGGTAATGAACAGTGAAGTTAATTTGGCTGGTATACAAATAACTTGACAAAGTTCTATTAGAACTGTTATGTTCATCCTTTGCCAGGTCTAAACTGTGCAAGTTAATCATGCATGAAAACTGCAGTGCCCTATTTTGCAGTTCTATCCAATTTAGTTCCTATTAAATTTGATTATCACTTTTTCTATTAAATCATGTGTGAAGGTAGTTTAAATTAACCAAAACTTTTTGATTTATAATTTTCCAGAGAAAGTCTGTATCTCTCTTCCCTCTGAACCAAATAGTAAGTAGCCTTTGCACATTTCATGAGTGAGTCAAGTTATATGCTGTCTCAGAGCTACTTAAAAACCCATAACATGTCCATACTCCAACTCAATAATATACACTGATCTCAAATCTCAAAATAAATATGTTCTTATGCAGGGAAAAGAGATTAGCTTAATTAGGTATCATGTTCAGCAAACTGTGGGCTGAAGGGCCTGTTTCTGTACTGCACTGTCCTATGTTCTATGATTGCTTTGTGGCCCTGAGGTAGTGCTACATCTGGCAGGCAGGAGGGGTTGAGGGGAACTGTGAGTCATGTGCAATTCTGAACTTGCTGCCTTTACCCTTGGACAAAATCCCCAAGATTTTGCAATGCCTTACGTTCTGTCATACAAAGTCTACAGGACTTCCATCTACAATTTTACAAATATTCATCACAGCTAACGGGGCGTCATTTACTCCGAGCGGACAGGACAACAGACTCCGGTAAGATCAGAGGTGGGGGTCTGTGCATTTATGTAAATAAAGCATGGTGCATGGACTCCACCATCATCGAGAGTCACTGCTCAGCTAACCTTGAGTTCCTCTTGATTAGATGCAGATCGTTCTATCTGCCCAGAGAGTTTACCTCCACTGTTGTGACTGCAGCCTATATCCCTCCTGATGCTGCCAAGCTTGCAATGAAAGAGCTGCATACTGCCATTAGCAAACAATAGACTCACAACCCCGAGGCAGCCTTCATTGTTGCGGGTGACTTCAATCACTCCAACCTGAAGACTGTACTCCCCAAATTCCACCAACATGTCTCCTTCGCCACTAGAGTAGACAAGACACTGGACAAAGTCTACACTAACATGGCTGAAGCTTACAAAGCCATCCCCCTCCCCCACCTTGGTCAGTCTGATCACCTCTCATTGTTCCTGCTCCCTAAGTACTCCCCACTCATCAGACGGGTTAAACCCACTGTGAGGACAGTTAAAGTCTGGTCAGAGGAAGCGGACTCCACACTTCAGCAGTGTTTTGGAAACACTGACTGGAAGGCGTTTGCAGCCCAGGCCACCCTTGACTCCCACACGGACATTGATTCCTACACATCCTCTGTTCTGGACTTTATAAACTCCACCATCAATAGTGTCACCTGCCTCAAACAGGTGACCATATTCCCGAATCAGAAGCCATGGATGAACAGCGAGGTCAGGCTACTGCTGAAAGCACGGGACACCGCTTTCAGGTCAGGCGATGCTCAAGCCTACAGTTCATCCAGGGCTGACCTGAAGAGGGGCATCAAGAAGGCCAAGCACTGCCATAAGCTCAGGATTGAGGAGCACTTCAACAACAACTCCGACCCCCGACGCATGTGGCAAGGCATCCAGGCCATCACGGACTATAGACCCACCAACACCACCCCCACATCCAGCAACGCCTCCTTCCTTGAGGAGCTTAACCACTTCTATGGCCGCTTCGACAGGGACAATCTAGAGACAGCCATCAAGGCTGTGCTCCCTGCTGATCACCAACCCCTCACACTCACCCCCTACGACGTGTACGTGGCACTGAGTAGGACTAATGCACGTAAGGCTGCTGGCCCTGACGGCATCCCCGGGCGCGTCCTCAGGGCCTGTGCTGCGCAGCTGACAGACAACTGGAATGACATCTTCAACCTGTCACTTGCCCAAGCAGTTGTCCTCACGTGCCTTAAAACCACCTCCATCGTGCCGGTGCCAAAACACTCCACTGCGGCAAGCCTCAACGACTTCCGCCCAGTTGCACTTACTCCCATCATCACCAAGTGCTTCGAGAGGCTGGTCCTGGCACATCTCAAAGGCTGCCTACCCCCCACACTGGACCCCTATCAGTTTGCCTACCGCAAGAACAGGAGTACAGAGGATGCCATCTCAACGGCACTTCACTCCGCCCTCTCCCACCTCGACAACAGAGACACTTACGTAAGAATGCTGTTCATCTATTACAGCTCAGCATTCAACACCATAATGCCCTCTAAACTGATCACCAAACTCGGTAACCTGGGCATCGACCCCTCCCTCTGCAACTGGATACTGGACTTTCTAACCAACAGACCACAGTCTGTTAGGTTAGACAAGCACACCTCTTCAACCCTCACCCTGAACACTGGCGTTCCACAGGGCTGTGTGCTGAGTCCCCTCCTCTACTCCCTCTTCACCTACGACTGCACACCTGTACATGGTACTAACACCATCATCAAGTATGCAGATGATACAACGGTGATTGGCCTCATCAGCAACAACGATGAGTCGGCCTATAGGGAGGAGGTCCAGCTCCTAGCAGCATGGTGCGCTGACAACAACCTGGCCCTTAACTCCAAGAAGACCAAGGAGCTCAATGTAGACTTCAGGACGTCTAGGGGCGGCACGCACACCCCCATCCACATCAACGGGACGGAGGTGGAACGTGTTTCCAGCTTCAGGTTCCTGGGGGTCAACATCTCCGATGACCTCTCTTGGACCCACAATACCTCAACTCTGGTCAAGAAAGCTCACCAGCGTCTCTTCTTCCTGAGGAGACTGAAGAAGGTCCATCTGTCTCCTCAGATCCTGGTGAACTTCTACCGCTGCACCATCGAGAGCATCCTTACCAACTGTATCACAGTATGGTATGGCAACTGCTCTGTCTCCGACCGGAAAGCACTGCAGAGGGTGGTGAAAATTGCCCAACGCATCACCGGTTCCTCGCTCCCCTCCATTGAGTCTGTCCAAAGCAAGCGTCGTCTGCGGAGGGCGCTCAGCATCGCCAAGGACTGCTCTCACCCCAACCATGGACTGTTTACCCTCCTACCATCCGGGAGGCGCTACAGGTCTCTCCGTTGCCGGACCAGCAGGTCCAGGAACAGCTTCTTCCCTGCGGCTGTCACACTACTCAACACTGTACCTCGGTGACTGCCAATCACCCCCCCCCGGACACTCCTCCCACAGGAAAAACACTATGACTGTATACATGTAAATAGCTTTATTTATTGCAATCATATTCTATGTCGCTCTCCAGGGAGATGCTAACTGCATTTCGTTGTCTCTGTATTGTACACTGACAATGACAATTAAAGTTGAATCTAAATCTGAATCTGAATCTGAAGTGGTGAACAGTGTCCAGGGAATAGGGGGAAACCGTTTCCAGTCACTCACCTGGACGAAGATCCGTCTTTTCTCCGAGTCAATAGACAATAGACAATAGGTGCAGGAGGAGGCCATTCGGCCCTTCGAGCCAGCGCCGCCATTCAATGTGATCATGGCTGATCATCCCCAATCAGTACCCCGTTGTTGCCTTCTCCCCATATCCCCTGGCTCCGCTATTTTTAAGAGCCCTATCTAGCTCTCTCTTGAAAGCATCCAGAGAACCTCCACCGCCCTCTGAGGCAGAGAATTCCACAGACTCACCACTCTCTGTGAGAAAAAGTGTTTCCTCGTCTCCATTCTAAATGGCTTACTCCTTATTCTTAAACTGTGGCCCCTGGTTCTGGACTCCCCCAACATCGGGAACATGTTTCCTGCCTCTAGCGTTTCCAAACCCTTAACAATCTTATATGTTTCATCTTCGCTTCACATGGAGTCGCATATTCGCCCCCCTCACGGCCCAATGCCTTTCCTGCCGGAGACCGGCCAAAGCTTCAGCAGCAGCGCGGAACTGAATTCCATCGCGGAGCGGGCGATGCCTAACTGGGGATCGCCGTGTTGGAGCTTGTAGTGTTGGGCCTGATGATTAACACCATGGGACTGTGGTTGCGGAGCTTCTAGCCACAGGCGGCACTGACTTTAACATTGCGGAGTCCTGGGATCTTTTGCTGAGGTGCGCCAGTGTTGAATCTCCGCCCAGCTCGGCCTCTGGACTTCGGGAGCCGTGGTCTCCGGTAGGAAGTGGCCGATTCGGAAACTTCAAGCCGCTGACTGTGTTCTTCTGTTTCGACGTCGGAGCTCCGATCATCCCGGCGAGAGGGCCTGTACATTGGGCCATCCGTAGTGGCGACTGCGGAGGGCTCAAAGGCCCCGACCACGGGTGAACAAACAGGAAGATGACTGAACTTTATTGCCTTCCCTCACAGTGGGAAACGTTGATTCCTCTGTGGGGGATGTTCATGTTGAATTCTATCGTGTATTGTGTTCTTTTTATTCGTATGGCTGTATAGTAACTCAAATCTCACTGTACCAATTGGTGCATGTGACAATAAATGTAACTTGAACTTGAACCAATTTTCAACAATGCCTCCATTTTCCATGATTCCACTAAAAGTTGAAAAATATCCATGCATTGTTTTCATCTGGAACATTGACAATTCTTTTCCGATAAATATGCATCTTGACCTGTGGAGTTTGTCCAGTAAATTATTGCTCCAGATTCCAGCATCTGCAGTCTCTTGTGCCTCCAAAGATCTGTGTCTGGAATGGCAATTGCAATGGCTGCCTTGCCAACAGTCTGCTTCGTCCTTTCCTTATTTGTCGTTTTATAGTATGTGTTAAATGTATGTTTTAGTGTTCGTTAGCTTGTTTTATGTAGGTGGGGGGGGTGGGGTTGGGGTAAACATTTTTAAATCTCTTACCTCGACGGAGATGCGATTGTTTTCCCGTATCATATCTCCGTCCGCCCTGCGGCCTAACATCGTGCAGTTGCCGACCTCTTGCTGGATTTCGACTTTGGGAGTTCCAACCGCGGGAGCCTGCGGATTTAACATCGTGGAGCTTGCGGTCCCTGACTAGAGACCGGAATCGGGAGCTCCAAGCCGCAGGAGCTTCGGCCACACCGACGCGGGAACCTCGATCGCCGGCTGCGTGAGCTACGACTGGCCCGACTGCGGATGGTTCGACTGCCCCAACCACAGGAGATTAAAGAGGAAAACGATTAGACTTTATAGCCTTCCATTACAGTGAGGAACGTGGGGAATCGGCTGCGGTGGATGTTTATGTTAACCTTTATGTGGCTTGTTACTTTTTTTTAGTATGGCTGTATGGTAATTCGAGTTTCACTGTACCTTAATTGGTACACGTGACAATAAACAGACCTTTGAACCTTTGGACCTTTGAACCTTTGAATGTAGCCACTGAACCTTCATTGTCCTCTTAGGTATAATCTTCCAAATACTTGCAGTATTACCCTCTGAGTGCAGAAATCTCTCAACTCTGAATCGCTAACCCTTTATTTGAGACTTTGCCTTTAGTTTGAGACATCTTAGCAAAGAGAATCATCAATTATGTAGTTAGCGTCTCAGAGTTTCGTTCACCCTATAATTTTTGCTTCAGAAACTGATGCTCACTTCGGGTGAAGGGGGGTCTAATTATACGTGCAGACTTTGGATTGCATCTCCCTGCTCAGGAGTTTCTCATCCATCCAATTAAATTAAACACTAAATAGAAGGTTACTAAGCAGGCACGTTGAGTAAACAGGTATGTCAAGGATAATGGTGCATCAGAATAAATCTATTATAATTTGGTTTATGCTTGGCTCTAGGCTTATTATTGTCAGGTATACCAAGGTACAGTGAAAAGCTTTGTTTCGTATATGCTATACAATCAAATCAGATAATACTGTACATAGAAACAATCAAGCCAAACTCAAGTCCAATAGATAGAGCAAAGGCAAAAATACAGAGTGCAGAATATAGTTCTCAGCATTGTAGCTCTGCGGTTCCAGAGGAAAAATCTAATGTCTGCAATGGTGTAGAGATGAATAGGACAGTGCCCCAGCTTATGGAAAGCATCAGCCAAGAAGTCGGTGTTTTAATTTGGAGAAGAAAGAAAACAAATCCAAGCTGTCATTGTGTATCTGTGGATGCACATCTGCAAATCTTACTTTAAAGCATCTAGTAAGCAATTCATAAACCTGCATTGAGCAATGTAGTCATGCTCTATCAGGGCAGCTAGAGTTACATTTACTGCACTATCAGTAAACAACACCAATGAAATAACAGACAATGTGACAAAAATAGCCTTCGGAAATACATCAATTCAGCCGTCTTTGAAACATTTTTCAGCAGTAATATGATATGATTCTCTTTTTAACAGGATGCTTCTGGCCAAGCATTATGTTGGGAAAATAAACATCAGATACCACATATCAAAATAGCATCTGGAGCATGGAGAACCAGATGGCGAAACAATAAAATTCACAGAAATTATCTCTCTTCCAGACAATTAAATTGTTTTTATTTTTTTCAATGATAAGAGAATATAGGCATATTGATAATCTCTTTACCAAACTTCCTGGTTTCTCCTTATGTAGGCACATGGTGCACCTGCAATCAGGCAGGATTTAAATCATGCTGCAGATATTTTCACCCAGACAGGAATTCATGTCACACCTTTCTAGCCCAAACTGCAGAAAAATTCAGAGATTTGTTTAGAATGTTCCTGGCACACACATAATTGATGAAAGGAACCGATATATTAAACAGATTTCGTCAAGGTTGTCAGAGCAGTTGTACAGTACAATGCATTGAAAGTTCAATAGCTGATTTGCTTTTAATCACACGGTATAAATAAATAAAGCTGTGCTCACTGGAAGGTTTTCGATGCAGAACTGTTACACTTGATGGTGCACAATATATTATTCTGCACCCAAGGCCATAATGTACAATTGCAAGAAATAACTGCACTGTGGGGTTAATTAAATATTAATTCCTCACTGGTACATTATCAAACCAAATGGATGATATTGGTTTCAGTGGAGAGAAAAAAACAAAAAATAAATAGCTGACTTTCTTATATTTCAAAGATTGTTTTTGCTTATCCAAGAGAGAAAATTGTAGGGATATTAGCTTATTCCTCATATTCCTGGTTCCAGCAGATGTGCAATAAAAAAGGAGAGGCAGGTTATATTGATTCAAGAAAATTGCAGCTGTAAGCAAGGGTAATATTTTAGAAGATTCATCACATGATGTTCTAAGGGTTGACTTAATAAACAAAAGATAGGGCAATCACTTGGTTGACATTGTATTGAAGATCAACAAATAATCCAAGGGAGTAGCGATATTAATTTTGCAGGTAAATTTCTGACAATTGCCAAATTATTGGATTGACAATGGTGCAGAATTTACATTAACAAAATATTATCTTGGATCCAGCCAGTGTAAAAGGTAAAGAGGATATAGAATTCCTACATTGCATTTAGGTGAACTGTCTTTTTTAAATATTGCCCCAGTAAACACAAAGAAAATCCAGAGTTGTCTACAAGCACTGTGGCCTAACATCGAGGAGTTGGCGGCCTTTGCTGGAGACCGACTTCGGGAGCTCCAACCGCAGTAGCCTTCAGACTTAACTTCGCGGAGCTCACGATCCCTTTGCCGGGGATCGACCTCGGAGCTCCACCCACAGGGCCCTGCGGACTTTAACATCGTGGAGCTCGCGGTCTCTGGTTGGAGACCGACTTCGGGAGCACCGAGCTTCGGCCACCCGGTTGCGGGAGCCTCGATTGCCCCGACGCGGGAACTTCGATCGCCCCGATGCACAAGCTTCATCCGCCGGCTACGGGAGCTTCGATCACCCCGACGATGGTTTGATTGCCCCGACCGCAGGAGAAGAAAGAGGAAGAAAATTTGGACTTCATTGCCTTCCATCTCAGTGAGGAATGTGGGGAATCCACTGTGGTGGATGTTTATGTTAACTTTTATGTAGTTGTGTGTCGTGGTATTTTTTTTAGTATGGCTGTATGGTAATTCGCATATCACTGTACCTTAATTGGTGCACGTGACTATAAAAAACATTTGAGACCTTTGAAACCATTGAAGTAAGTCAGGGGCACATGTAACTGGGATAAGATTGGGTTCAACTAGGAAATTTAAAAATCTATGTTTGGAGTAGGAAGATGTGGGTAACTTTCTGAAATAGTTCTTGCCAGCTTGCTTTACAAAAGACGAGGGTGATGCCAATTGCAGTAAAGGAGGAAATATTGGATAGGAAAAGCGTGGGAAGAGAGGATGTGGGAAGAAATTCAACACAAAAAGTAGATCAAAATGAAATTATACATGGTCTTAGTGTGTTGTAAGATTCAGGGATGGAAATTGTTCCTACCATCTTTCTTCAATCGTACATGGCCAAAGGAATGAAAGTACAAGACAGCACGGTGGCGCAACAGTAGAGTTGCTGCCCTACAGCCCCATATACCCGGGTTCGATCCTGACTATAGGTGCTGTCTGTATGGAGTTTGTACGCTCTCCCGTGACCGTGTGGGTTTTATCTGACATCATCGGTTTCCTTACACAGTTTTGTAGGCTAATTGGCTTGGTATAAATGTAAATTGTCCCTCGTGTGTGTAGGATAGTGTTAAAATGTGCGGGGATCACTGGTCAGTGTGGACTCGGTGAGCCGAAGCAGCCTGCTTCCATGCTGTATCCCTAAACTAAACTAAACCAAACTACAGAATGGAAGGATTGCCAAAACTTGTATCATTTAAAAAAAATTAAACCAAGTACTTTCATGTTAGATAGATGATGAACATTAGTGAACTTAGTTAGATGAACATCAGTGGAGGGTAAAACTTTGGAATCAATTGTAAGGGTCAGTATTTTTTAGGACATAGAACAATCAAGGTCATCGAGCAAGAATTTGTCAAATGAAGGTAATTTCTCCATAATTGAACTTTTTGAATAACTAACAAGGAGGTCTAATGAGGGCAGTATATTTGATGTAGCATACTTAAATTTGAGCAGGGCTTTGACAAATGGCAGACTGGTGCAAAACATAAACGTGCTCATGGGAGAGTGGAAAATAAGAATGGTTATAATGGCATAGGATTGCTTTCCTTTATAAGCAGAGGCATAGAGTATAACAGCAGGGAATTATATGCAATACATCTATGGCTGTAATTATATGCAACCCTTGTCTGGTGATCAGTTGAGTAGTACTGTATACACAGTTATGATCAATGCATTTCATGAAAACTGTGAATGACTGGAGAGAGCGCAGAGGAGATTTACCAGGAAGTAGCCAGGAGTGGAAACTATAGAGGTTCTTAAAAACTATTCAACACAGGGAACCATTTGGCCCATTACATCCGTACTGGTTAAAAAGAGGTATCAACCTAATCTGAATTTACAGCAATAGATTCATAGGCCTGCAGGCAAAGTTTGTTAACACAACATCCAAATACTCTTTAAATGTATTGAATGTTGCTCCTTCTCCACCATTTCAGGTTCTGAACAATACCATTCTCTTAATGAAAATATATTTTCTCATCTTCCCCCTAATCCTTCTACTGTTCATTACCTCATATACATGATCCTTGTCTTTTCGCCCTCCCCCAACCCCATGTCCACCACACGCCTGCACCCTACAGCTTTTAGTATGTTTATCCTTTCCAATACCTCATAGAGTTTTAGTTTAAGTTTCAGTTTTAGTTTTAGTTTAAGAGATACAGGCCCTTCGGCCCACCAAGTCCGAACTGACCAACAATCACCCCATACACTAGTTATATCCTACACTCTAGGGACAATTTACAGAAGCCAATTTATCCTACAAACCTGCAGGTCTTTGGCATTTAGGAGGAAACCGGAGCACCAGAGGAAACTCACACAATCACAGGGAGAACAAGCAAGCTCTGTACAGACAGCAACCATCGTCAGGATCGAACCCAGATCTCTGGCACTCTAAGGCAGCAACCTTACCGCTGCTCCTCTGGGCCGTCCCTACATTTATAGAATCATAGGGCATGGAAACAGGCCCCTCGGCCTAACTTACACATACAAATCAACGTGTTCTTTACGTGACATCAGCTACATTTGAAACGAGCAGGTATGACCCACAGCTTGAGGACCGAAGACAGCGAGACGGAATTACAGAAGTAGGGAATGATTTTCTCTATCCCATTTAAAGTCAAAGAAGATTATAGAGATTATAGAGATGAATTTATCAGGTTTCTCTTCATTGCATTACTTGATCTTCCAAGTGGCTTTCTCAGCATGTGTGAAAGTGTGTGAAAGAGTGTGTGGGTGTGTGGTGTGTGATTGTGTGTGGGTGTGTGGTGTGTGATTGTGTGTGTGTGTGTGTGTGTGTGTGTGTGTGTGTGTGTGTGTGTGTGTGTGTGTGTGTGTGTGTGTATGTGTGTGTGTGTGTGTGTGTGTGTGTGTGTGTGTGTGTGTGTGTGTGTGTGTGTGTGTGTGTGTGTGTGTGAATGTGTTTGCGGTGTGTGTGCGTGGTGTGTGTGTGTGTGATGTGTGAGTGTGTGGTGTGTGAGTGTGTTTGCGTTGTGTGAATGTATGTGAGTGTGTGTGTGCATGGTGTGTGTGTGTGTGTGTGTGTGTGTGAGTGTTTGTGTGTGCGTTGTGTGCATGTGTGTGTGGTGTGTGAGTGTGTGTCATGTGTGAGTGTGTGTGTATTTGGTGTGTGAGTGTGGGTTGTGTGTGAGCGTGCGTGGTGTGTGAGTGTGTGCGGTGACTGTGTGTGGTGTGCATGTGGTGTGTGCATGTGGTGTGTGGGTGTGTGTGGTGTGTGGGTGTGTGCAGTGTGTGTGTGTATGTGTGTGTGCGCGGTGTGCATGCGTGTGAGTGTGTGTGAGGGAGAAGGGTGAAGGGTTAATGGAACAATACGACACATGCCCTTCTGTCCACAAAGTGCGTGCCAAACATGATGGCAAGTTAAATTAATCTCTGCTGGCATGCGCCATCCATTCCCAGTACATCCATCTGCCTATCTACTGTAAAAGCCTCTTAAATGCCTCTATTGTGCCTGCATCCACCCTAACCTTTGTCAACATATTCCTAGCACTCACCACTCTCGGTGTAAGAAACTTACCCCCACACATCTGCTTTAAGCTTTGCCCCTCTCATTTTAAATCTATGCCCTCAAGATTTTAACAGTTCCACTCTAGAAAATAGGTTCTAACTGTCTACCCTATCTGTCCCACATACTTTTACATACTTCTCTCAGGTCTCCCCTCAGCCACACACATGTCAGAGAAAACAATCCAAGTTTGTTCAACCTCTCCTTATATTGTAGCTAATGCCCTCTAATCCAGGCAGCATCCTGATAAACCTTGTCTGAAAAGCCTCCATTTTGTCCCTGGAATGGGGCAACCAGAACTGCAAAGAATTTTTCAAATGCACCCTAACCAACGTCCTATTCAGCTGCAAAGTAACTTTCTGAATCTTATATCAATACCCCGACTAATAAAGGCAAACATCCAGTACCACACATCTTCTTTAGCACTCCTTGCAGTTTAAGAAGGAACTGCAGATGCTGGAAAAATTGGAGATAGACAAAAATGCTGGAGAAACTCAGCGGGTGAGGCAGCATCACCCACTAAGTTTCTCCAGCATTTTTGTCTATCTTCTTTGGCACTCTATTTCCTTGTGTTGCTACATTCAGAGAACTACTGATTGGATCTTAAGATGCAGTGGGTAGGCAACGGTAGAGTTATTGCCATTACAGCGCCAGAGACCAGGGTTCTATCCTGACTACAAAGGCAGTCTGTACGGAGTTTGTACATTATCCCGGTGACCTTCGTGGGTTTTCTCCGGGAGCTCCGGTGTCCTCCCACGCACCAAAGGTGTAAAGATTTGTAGGTTAATTGGCTTCGGTAAAAGTTGTAAATTGCCCCTGATGTGTAGGATATTGCTAGTGTAGGGGGATCGCTGGTCGGCGTGGATTAGCTGGGCCGAAGGGCATGTTTCCATGCTGTATCCATAAACTAAACTAAACTAATACATCAATGTATCTGTACATCAATGCTGTTAAAAGCCTTTCCCCTAGTTTAGTTTAGAGATACAGCACAGAAACAGGCCCTTCGGCCCATATTCCGCGTCGACCAGCGATTCCCACACACTAACACTATCCTACACACTAGGGACAATTTGCCGATTTTACCAAAGCCAATTAATCTACAAACCTGTACATCTTTGGAGTGGCCCCATAGCAGAAGCGTCCACGTCACAGGGCTGGAAACTGGAAATATCCCGAGCTAATTCTGCTACCACCATCATCTATTGCGACAAGTGATGGCTCCCACTGATTGTCGCCGGAAGCTTGCGTCCTTTTCAGGACGGACGATGACAGCGTGGCCAACATTTGAAACATGGGAGATGGACACGAAAGAAGAATCCTTGGAGATTGTGAAGAAATCGCAGGACCCGGAGAAAACCCACGCAGGTCATGGGGAGAACATGCAAACTCCGTGTAGACAGCGCCTGTGATCAGAATCAAACCTGAGTCTATGGCGCTGTAAGGCAGGAACTCTACCGCTGAGCCACTGTGCTGCCCAAAATCTAGCATTAACTTGCATTTGGAAGAAAATGAGCTGATTAGGGACAGTCACCATGGCTTTGTCCATGGCAGGTCATGTCTTATGACTTGATGGAGTTTTTTGAAGAGGTGACAAAGGTGATCGATGGTGGTTGTTATGGACATGGATTTTAGTAACATCACCTCTTTCTTGATCTCTAACTGCCCTAGCATATTAATATTCCCCACACTGACCTCACTGTGCTCCATTTCCTTCTCCTTGTTGAATGTAGATTCTAAGTACTTGTTTACTATCGCCTCCACATCGTCTGACTCGAGGCATTAATTCCCTCATTTATCCCTGTATTTCTCCCTGGTTACCCTCTCTCTTTTACTGTACACCTAAAAAATCTTATACTGTAACTGAACAGAGAATTACAAGCACTGTGCCTTCGCAAATGAGTGGGGCTATCGCACACACCACTTAGCTTGCTTCAGGTTGTTCTTCACCAGCACTGTGTACAAGTTGCCACATCAGAAGGGAATGCCATGAATCCTAGTTCTATGCTCACGTTCATTTGGTCCCATTATCAGTGTGAGGGCTGCAGTGAATTTGGGAAAAGATCAAATATTGGTAGAGGGCTGTGCTTATTGATTCTCAAAACCAATGCTCCAGTTTGAATAGAACTGCGATTGTTCTGTCAGTCTGTCGGCATCAGCAGCAGTAATGGTCTGATATCAAATGAACCATTTACAGACTTATCTTTCCAAAACTACACTTGACACGTACACTTGTTCCTGATGTCGCTTTGGGTGGGTTTTCAAGTCATTCATTCATGACACTAAATACTGATGTTTGGAGCATAGGAACATCAGAAACATATTCTCCAGGACGTATGGATGAAAATATTTGGAAATATTCAAAAGCTGAGGCAGCATCCATGGAGGGAAAAAACAAATATTTCAGGTTAATGGCCTTTCATCAGACCTGCTTGGAAGTTCCAGCATATTTACTATTTGTTTATTTCAGCTTTCTGGAACCTAAAAGCTTTTGATTTGTAATTTGCATTAGTTTGGTTTATTATTGTCATGTGTATGGAGGCACGGTGAAAAACTTTGTTTGCATTTTATCCAGTCATGTCATACTATATATGAACACAATCAAGTCATACACAAGTACAACAGTTAGTGCAAAGAGAAAAAGAGTGCCCCATATAATTTTACAGCGTTTTAGCACAGTTAAAGAAAAAGTGCTGATTAGAAAAGGTGCAAGCTCCGCAATGAGGTAGGTTGGAAGACACTCTAGTTGATGAGAGGATTGTTCAGTAGTGTGATGACAACAGGGAAGAAGCTGGTCCTAAATCTGGTGATATGTGCTTTCAAGCTTTCTTTATCGACATTCTGGCTGACAGCAGAGAGAAGAGGGAATACCCAGGGTGAAAATTGTCCTAGATTATGTTGGCTGCTTTCTCGAGAGAGCATGGTGTAGATGGAGTAAATTGTGGGAAAGTCGGTTTGATTGACACATTGAACCACATCAGGACTATCTGCAATAGTTTGCAGTCTTGGGTAAAGCTTTCGTCAAACGAAGCTGTAATGTATCCCAATAGGATGCTTTCTGCAGTGTTTCTAGAGAAGTTGGTGAGAGTCATTGGAGCATTTCTTAGTTATCTGAGGAAGTAGAGGCATTGGGGTGCTTTCTTGGCCATAGCAGTATATTCTTTTGTCTGTTATACAATATGTCTTATATTCTGATGTAACACATTATCAAAGTATTGCAACAGAAAATTTTAATGATATAGTTGAGACAGGAAGTATGTGCTCATGCATGACTTAGTTCACGTTGATTATACTTGGCATTTGGAGAGAAAATTAGTCACTGATCTTTTTTTATTTCATACTGAACCTCTGACAAGTTTGTAACAATCTGACCATTGATTGTTCTCACTAGGACCATTTTATTGCCACTAATCTCTTCTCATGAATGTGTGAATCTGTGGAATTCTTTGCCACGGGAAGGCTGTGGAGGCCACCAGTGGATAATTGAATAGATAGATTCTTGATTAGTACGGGTGTCAGAGATTAAGGGGAGAAGGCAGAGAATGGGGTTAGGAGGGAGAGATAAATCAGCCATGATTGGATGGCAGCGTAGACTTGGTGTGCTGAATAGCCTAATTCTCCTCCTATCACATGATCTTTTGACCCCATCTCAAGAACTGTGTTTTCTCTATCTCCCTCAATTTGCCCACCAACCTGAAATTTTGTTTGACTGCCTTCCATCGTTTTGGGACTCTTTAGGGCGGAAGCTAAAGACTCAGGGGCTGATTGAAAGAAATAAAACTGAACGTTGATTTTTCATTTCTGGGGAAAGTTTAAAGGTGATATGCGGGGCAGGTTTTTGTACACAGAGTGTGATGGGGGCCTGGAACGCATTGCCAGGGGTGGTGGGTGGAGGCAGGTACGATAGTGGCATTTAAGAGGGGTTTAGATAAGCACATGAAAGTGCAGGGAATAGAGCGATGTAGATCATGTGCAGGCGGATGATATCAGTTCAGTATCAGTTCGGCATTATGTTTGTCAAAAACATTGTGCGCTGAAGGACCCATTCCTGTGCGATACTCTTCGATGTTTTATGTAAAACTTACTCTCGGCTTAAATCTATGTCCTTTTGATTTTAATATCCTTAGCATGGGAAAAAGATTCTGACTGTCTATGCCTGTCTATGCCTTTTGTCATTTTACAAACTTCTCCCAGGTCACCTCTCTCAGGTCAACCCTCAGCATTGTTCATTCCACAGAAAACAAACCTAGCTAATCCAAAGAGAGAGACAAAATGCTGGAGTAACTCAGCAGGACAGGCAGCATCTCTGGAATTGCATCTGCATTTTGTGTGTATCATCAGTTTCAACCAACATCTGCAGTTCCTTCCTACACTAGCTCATCCATTCTCGCCACATATCTATCTCCTATGCACTCTCTCCAGGGCAACAACATCCTTCCAAACTACACAAAATACTCCAAGCACAGTCTAACTAGTTTTTTTGTAACGCTGCAACATAACATTCTAATCTTTATATTCTTCGCCACGACTGGTGAAGTCATACATGCTGCATGCCTCTTTTAACTCACTATCTAGCTGTGCTCCTTCTTTCATGGAAACATAAACTTGAACACCAATCTAACCATAAATGTTGAAAAAAACAGCCGAGAATATATTCAGTTTAACTATCTAACAATTTCTCACACACTGGGCTTTTGACTCCATCCTCCTTATTAGAAGGGTATTCAAGGGAAGTGGCATAAAACAAGACATTCATGACAATTCCCTTCCTGTCTCTGGAAACAGAGATCTTATTGCATCTGCAAACACGTCCGATGTATTATAAATGCAAAAGTGGTCAATGAAGGGAAGTGTCAGTATTATGTTTATTGTCCTGTTATTAGATAAATGGAATGAACTGACTACAGCATCACAGATCACTTATAAATGCAGCGCATCTGCAGAATTAGAGAATCTATAAAAGCTGCCTTTGTCTGACTTAGTCTTTTGCCAACGGTGGAACATTTACCCTTCACTAAATAAGCCAACTTCAAATCCTCTGTATAATATGTTTATTCATCAGTACTTTTAATAGCTTACATTTAAACTTGAGCAGATAAATCTCACAAAATCGCTGATAGAGTCATAGAGTGATACAGTGTGGAAACAGGCCCTTCAGCCCAACTTGCCCACACTGGCCTACAATGTCCCAGCTACACTCGTCCCACTTGCCTGTGCTTGGTCCATATCCTTCCAAACCTGTCCTATCCATGTACCTGTCTAACTGTTTCTTAAACATTGGGATAGACCCAGTCTCAACTACCTCCTCTGGCAGCTTGTTCCATACACCCACCACCCTTTGTGTGAAAAAGTTATCCCTCGGATTCCTATTAAATCTTTTCCTCTTCACCTTGAACCTATGTTCTCTGGTCCTCGATTCCCCAACTCTGGGTAAGATTCTGTGCATCTACCCGATCTATTCCTCTCATGATTTTTTACACCTCTATAAGATCACCCTTCATCCTCCTGCACTCCATGGAATAGAGACCCAGTCTACTCAATCTCTCCCTATAGCTCACACCCTCTAGTCCTGGCAACATCATCGAAAATCTTTTCTGAACCCATTCAAGCTGGACAATGTCTTTCCTGTAACATTGTGCCCAGAGCTGAACACAATACTCTAAATGAGGTCTCACCACCATCTTATAAAACTGCAACATGGCCTCCCAACTTCTATACTCAATACTCTGACTGATGAAGGCCAATGTGCCAAAAGTCTTTATGACAACCTTATCTACCTGCGACTCGACCTTCAAGGAACCATGCACCTGACGTCCTGGATCCCTCTGCTCTACAACAGTCCCCAGAGGCCTACCATTTATTGTGTAGGTCCTGCCCTTGTTAGACATTCCAAAATGCACCACCTCACACTTCTCAGTATTAAATTCTATCAACCAATCCTCAGCCAATCGATCCAGATCTTGCTGCAATCTTTCACAATCATCTTCACTATCTGCAAAATCACTCAATTTCGTATCATCAGCAAACTTGCTAATCTTGCCCTGTATGTTCTCATCCAAATCATTGATGTAGATGACAAAGAGTAATGGGCCCAGCACCGAACCCTGAGGCACACCACTTGTCACAGGCCTCCAGTCCGAGAAGCAACCTTCCACCATCACCCTCTGCTTTCTTCCATGGAGCCAACTTGCTATCCATTCAGCTATCTCTCCTTGGATCACATGTGATCTAACCTTCCAGAGCAGCCTACCATGTAGAACCTTGTCGAATGCCTTACTGAAATCCATGTACACAACATTTTACAGCTCTGATCCATTTTGGTCACGCCTTCAAAAAAATCTATCAAATTTGTGGGACACGTACTAAACCATGCTGACTATCCCTACTCAGCCCTTGCCCATCCAAATGCCTGTATAACCTATCCGTCAGAATACTCTCTAGTAACTTACCAACTACAGATGTTAAGCTCATCGGCCAATAGTTCCCAGCATTTTCCCTGCAGCCCTTCTTGAAAAGAGGTACAACATTTGCCACCCTCCAGTTTTCCGGCACCTCTCCTGTATTCAAGGACGACTCGTAAATTTCAACCGGGGCTCCCGCAATTTCCTCTCTAGTTTCCCGCAATGTCCTCGGATATATCTTCTCAGGCCCTGGAGATGTGTCTACCTTCATGCACGATAATACTTTCAGTACTTCTTTGACGGTAACACTGACTGCTCTCAAGACACTTCCATTGACTGCCCCAAGTTACTCCAGCCTACTGTCTTTCTCCTCGGTAAATACAGACGAGAAATACTCATTGAGGACCTTGCCCATCTCCTGTGGTTTCACACAGAGGTGACCGCTTTGATTCCTGAGATTCCTGAGAGGTCCCACTCTCTCTCTAGTTACCCTTTTCCATATTTATAAATTATTTTGGGAGTGTGACAACTTTCTATTCATTTGAGTACATTAATTAACAGGCACAAATGATACGGAACAATGCATTATCCAATGACCTAGGGCATTAAAGGAAAAGTTTTTAAAATGATTTGTTTATTAATCTGAAATCAATATGTTATCACAAATGTCACAATGAAATTCTGAAAAAAAAAATTTCCTGTGCAATTTAAGTGACTTGATTAATTCAAAATGAAAATGGCATGTTTCCTAACTGGTAAACTGATTAAAATGTTTGATTTTAGTTTCCCTTTACAAGTATGAATGATGATAAAATGTGACAATAACGGACAAGAGTACAGAAAATGGCACGGTGGCACAGCGGCAGAGTTGCTGCCTTACAGCACCGGAGACCTGGGTTCGATCCTGACTACGGGTGCTGTCTGTACGGAGTTTGTACATTCTCCCCGTGACCTGCGTGGGTTTTCTCCAAGCTCTTCGGTTTCCTCCCACACTTCAAAGACGTACAGGTTTGTAAGTTAATTGGCTTGGTTTAATTGTATAAATGTAAAGTTATTCCTAGTGTGTGTGGAGGATAGTGTTAGTGTGCGGGGATCGCTGGTCCAAGGGCCTGTTTCCACACTGTATCACGAAGCTAAACTGTAGTAAAACAATAGGCAAAGAACTGGATTCTTCTCTCATTCACTGTAACTTCAGAAAATCCATGCAATCCTTGATGAAATAGCATCATTTCCATTTACATCACTGGGCTAAAAGTTGTTGGCAGAATAATAACAGGTTTAATGACCCTTGTTATTACTGTATAAATCACCCTGCAATTAATGCTGTGGAAGAAATAACCTGCCAGTTGGTAATCCCCACAAGCTGTTGGTCAATTTTGTACCATTTCAAATATCAGCCTTGTGAAAAAGAATGGAAGCTTACTCTGATCTCTTCTTTAATGCCGCAAAATTACAACACGTGGAGCCTTAGAGTAACGTTCTTCCTTGGCCCAGTATCAGAATATGAGAAAAAAAGTGCTCATTACTTCAAATGGTCTGTGCCTTTTGTTTTTTCCAATCCATTCTTTCATCCAATCTTTCTTTCTTTTTATTTCAATCTTTTCTATGTCTCTTTAATTTATTATTTTTCTGTTCCCATTATTACCTTGGAAACACCAGAGACTGCGGATGCTGTAATCTGGACCAAAAAACAACGTGCTGGAGGAACCCAGCGGGTCAAGCAGCATTTGTGGAGGGAAATGGACAGACAATACATTGGGTCAGGACCGTTCTTCAGACTGATGGAGTGAGGGAGGGGGGGAGGGGAGGGGGAGGGAGGGGGGGTAGGGGAGGAGGGGGGGGGAGGGGACTGGAAAAAAATGATAGAAGAGGGCAAACCCTGGTAAAAGTGATTGGTGGATTGAAAGAGGGGGGAAACCTGCAACCCAATGGCATGAACATTGAATTTCCAAATTTCAAGTAATACCTCCCTATACCCCTTCTCTTCCTCCCATCTCCCTGCTCCTTTATGCAATTTTCAGGTAATTATAGGGATTAAAATATTGTTTAAAAAATGAAAAGATTACTTTCTGCTTGTTCTTAAAAGCCAGCAGTGACATGGCAAAACGGCCAGGCATCTGCCACAACCTGGAACTTCTTAATGGTTCCAATTAGCTTTTTACCTTAACCTCACCTTTCAAATTATTGGAAGTGCCAATCATTTTTCCATGTTACTGCAAATAACAAATAATATGCCATCTTTTCATTCTTGAAGACAATATTTTAATCCCTATAATTGCCTAAGGATTGCTTGTCCCCATTCGCTGCTTTACTGAAATATTGAATTCCTTGCGTGGCTTCCTGAAAAAAATAACTGGAATGTGAAAGATATTTGCATTTTAACACACTGGACATGAAATGACTACACAGCAATTTAATCCAAGAGCAATTGCATTATATTGCACTGAATGAAATATAAACTTATATTTTCTTAGATTCTTCACAGAATGACCAAGGAAGTTCAGTGTAATAATTTATCCAAACAAAATCAATACTGAGGAAGTGAAAAAATACAATTTCTGTGAAAGCTATCCAAGTTTTTCTTAAACTTTGTACTATTTGTGAACTTGTTTACCACCAGCCAGTAGTTCATGAGCTTGAATCTTGGGGACATGTGCCATTCAATAGTTGTCTTAGAATGGCAACATAATCCAGTCCTAGCTGAGCTGACAGACGGAGTGCCAGAAGCCATCCCATACTGGAGAAAGGAACAACCAACAATGTTTAATATGACACCTTTTGAGAAGCAACTCATGCTGTCTCTGAAGTGAATATGACAAATGCTAAAGAAGCACATGCCAACAATATCCTGAAGAGAGACACAAAAAGCAGGAGTAACTCAGCGGGTCAGACAGCATCTCTGGAGAAAGGGAATAGGTGATGTTTCGGGTCGAGACCCTTCTTCTGACTCGATATCCTGACTTGGCAGTATGAATAACTAAATACAGAGTAAAACACACAGGTTTGGTTAAAGAGGCTAAAGGATCAAAAGGTTGTATGTTGAACTTGAATGGTTGCAAGGTTTTTCCATATACTTTGCCGAACGTCAAAACAAGTAGGATGTTTATTGTCCAATATCTTTACAATGTGCACTAGATTTTGCATTTATTACATGGTTTGCTAAATTGAAGGAATTAGCTTTCAAACAAAGACAAGCTTTCTAAAGATCTCGTATCTTTTGGATGGATGTTGGATTCTGATATAAGCCACTATTACTGAATCTGCAATCATTCATAAATCCAGCTCTGGATACTGTGGCCAGACAGTTTTCTTGTGGACTTTGAACAACAAACTGGATTTAAAATCATTAGAAACCAGCATCTTATACCATCTGCAACTTCTTGGATAGCATTCACAGAAGTTGTATTTTTCACTTCCTCAGTATTGATTTTGTTTGGATAGATTACTACTCTGAATATATGAAATAACCCAGTGCTTAATAGGTTCAATTTATCCAAAGAACTTCATTGGAACGTTGTCAAAAATAATTTGACAACTAAGATATGTGACAGCTTCAACCCACAAAATATTAGCAATGCCTGAACATTTTGAGTGGGTAACTCATGTTTTTTTTAATGTATTTATAAATAAAGTAATTCACAAAAATAGAAAGATGAAATACTTACTACCACAATAATTGTATGCAAGAATACGAAACAGTACACCAGGAGTTAATTCTGTCCAAACAATGCAGTAAGAAAAAACCCCATTAAGCAGTGACATCTGACCTCTCTCGGAAATTATATTGTTTGAATTATAGTAATTGTTAGGTTAGCATTTTCAGTAATCACTTGTTTGTAGCAAGCTTCAGCAAGCATCACACATTGTTTGTGGATGCACTGTTATCAAAGACTTTGGGGCCTTTCAGCTAAAAAACTGGGAATTTTGATGGCATAGTATTTCCTTAAGAATGCATTAAATTATCTGCTCAGGTTTTGGATTGTAGTCTCAATTTCTAATATTTTTATTCAGAAGAATATACATAAATAACTAAAGCAGTAGAGCACAGAAACAGATAATGAATAGAAGCTATGTTGAATTGTCATTGTGGTCATTGCTAAACCACAGAGTAACTTTCGGCTGTTGTTGCGGCTCACGTTGTGGCCCCTGAGCGCAGCGCTTTCTTTGGGCCGGCATCGCTGACAGGACGCGCTCAGTCACCATGGGATTCCCTCTCCTCTGTATTATGGTGAAAGTCATCACAGGGCATTTGGAAAATATAATAATATTGGGCAAAGCCAATGATGCCATGTGTTTAATGGAATAGTCATGGAGATTCAAATAATTTCTGTTCTATTTATGAATAACTTATCACACAGAACCATTTTGGCTGATCAGCTACAGAAATTTACCTCCAAATCTTTTAAGGAAACTGTGTGCAACATCATTCAAAAATAACTGCATTTTTACATGGAGATATCATTATGTTTATGCAATCTTAAAGACAATTGGCAAAGACAGTTACATGTTCAGTCTAAAATGAACTGTGATCTATGAAGTTATAGATATTTTTCTGTGCCTAGTACTGTTTATTCAGATGAAGAACTGCACTGAATTTTCTCAATCTTACATGAGAATCTAAGCAAATTTTATTCACCTCTATTAAGCATTTAAAATTGATCAAATGTCGTTGTGGCTATCCCACGAGGTTGAGGATGATGGTCTATGTTCCATTGTTTTTCTGCTCACAGAACTAAGATGCCCGTGCGTGTGTTTGTTTAACGTGTACTTGAGGTTGCACTCCAAGAAGCACACGGTCCTTCACAAATCAATCAACTAGTTCCAATGGCAAGGGAACCAAGATGATTGGAGCTGATAGATCTGTTGCAGCCTTCATCCGCCTTCACAGCCGTTGTGTTTGCGGTAACTTTGTCCTCCCGGTCCGCCGTTGAGGTCTTGTACGTTGGATCGTTCTTAGTCAGGACCCTCATCCTCGACCTTACCGCCATGGGTGGCCCTACCAGAAGCTGGTGCTTCTGACGGCATCGCTCTCAGAAGCATGAGGGCACGCAAGCCTCTTCACCACGACAAGGTAAACAATCCGAAGAGGATTATCAAATGTAATATTAGGTAGAATCAAAAACTGCTGTAGGAACTCTGTAAGTCAGAGAATGGTTTGTGTCTGTCTATTTTCCTCCACAGATGCTGCTTGACTCGCTGTTCCTCCAGCAGTTTGTTTATTTGTTCAAGATTCCAGTATCTGCAGTCTCTTACGTTTCTCTTAAGGACATTAGGCATTGATACAGAATGTGTTGTTAATAATAGGCGCTCCCTTGTCCTCAAAGGACGATAAGATGCAGCATAACGCTATTCCTAATCAACCCCAATAATGTATCTGAGCAAACAGAATACTTTACTAAAATATTTGCAGCACTATACATGCTGTCCACTGAGGATGAATTTCCAGTCTTATTCCACACAACCTTGGAAATCCTGTAAAAAATAGTTTTTTTCCCTTACATTTTCACATCATGATTTCCATCTCATCTTCAGGAAGCAATCAGGAAATCACCCATTTCCGGGGTCTCTGTGCGAGTTCACTAATATATTACTGCATGCATGAGACATAATGTTGTACAGTAGGTTCACCTGGAACTGTGATTGAAAACCCCACAAAATCTCAAGTTGGATATTTACTAAACATAGGAGACTCACATTTGTTGCTATTTCTATATTATATTATATTTTTATAAGTAAATTATAAGTTACAGCAAAATCATATTTTAAATACATTGTACAATATTTTAATGAGAATCACAGAACAGAGTTCAGGTGCAGGGTCAATTTTAATCATTGTACTGAATAAGTTCAGAGGCTATTAAATGAACTTGCTGACCATTGTCACTGAATTTTTGAATTATAATATAAAAAAATAAATATAAAAGCTGAATCCAAGATTCTAGTGATATTCAGCCATCGGTTGCACTGTTAACAACTGAAGTTTTGCACCAAATTTATATGGAAAAATATGAACACAAATAAATCAGTTAATCTATATTCAAGCTAAATCCTCCAATGTACAATGAATAACTATAAATAAATAAATGGAGTCTTGATTCATTCTAAAATAGGAATGGGTTTCACATTGGAAATGAAAATGATTGAGGTGCGCATCTTAAATCACTGAACTTGCTCCTGGACATATTAAAGACAAAGGTAATGTAGGTAATGTTGACTCACCCAAGCCCAGTCATAGGATATACAACAGTACAACACAGGAATAGGGCCCTTGGCTCATAATGTCTGTGCTGAACATGATGCCAAGAAAACTAATCTCATCTATCTGCACATGATCCCTATCCCTCATTCTTCGAGGATTACATTGTAAAAATATTCAATTTATCAATTTAAGATTTCAAAACTGATAAACAATTCTACTGTTGGCTTTTTTTCAATATTAGAAAACATGTTGTTCAATCCTGCACACTTGGCTTTAGAACATTCGCTGAGAGACTTAGAATTTGTGCCGTTTTTATTTCTCTTTATTTTACTCGCAGCAAAGTCGCAGCAGGAATCTGGATACCTTTGGCTGCCATTTACAATATACAGATATTAATGAAAAAAATAGACTCAAAGAACTGCAGATGCTTGAATATAGAACAAAATACAAAATGCTGGAGGAACTCAGATAGCATTTGTGGAGAGAATAAAAGCGGTATTCACACTGTAATGGGAGCCTTAAAATTTCCAAATGCATGATAATTATTTTGCACGTCATTTGAAGCCCCCGTTTAATAATCTACTCTTATTTAAATAAGATGTGAGATTGGATCTATCCAAAAATCATAAAAAGGCAATGGCAAAAGTTCAGGTCTTATGCAAGCTATTTAGCTACTGCATAAGATATAAGATAACAACAATTTCTATCTACTTTGTCATCTATTGCATCAGGTGTCATCTATATACATAACAGCTGGAGCAAAATGTATCCAAATTATAAACTTTAAAGATGAGGCAAAAATAATGAGCATTACAGTAGCCTTTAGTTACTCAAGAGAGGGTTTTGGAAAGGATCACCATCTGTAATTGATATGAAAAAAGAATGTGTTGTTGGCTGCACTGTTGAACAACTTTACATTATTGATCATTAATCTTGCAGGAGCAGTACCACAATTGTTCATCCTAAAGGAGGGTTGTCAAATGCTATTAGAATGGGGTATCTTTGATAGATGGTGCATACAGAATGAAGCAATCATTTGAATAAGGTCATCTTCAAACATGACAGTATGCTTAGCATAAAACAATAACAACACAGTACTATTTTCTCAGTGCTCACTGGTATTGTGGTGGTTTATGTCATATATAAGATAGTTGTAACCCAGATGAAGATCTGCATTTTGTGACGTTGCATTGTCCACGATGATCTCCCGGCTTCACTCTGGAATTCATCTGGAACATCACCACCCATATCCCATCTAGGCCAGCCCCAGCATGTGTCCTGTGGTTCCTCAAACCTGAACAGCCGCTTCTCTCCAATATTTCCCAAAAGCCAGAATTCCCAGGTGGAAACATCAGGCCATCGGTCACATCATCTAGAGAAAGTGTGGTGACTGTGGGACTCAACTGAGTAGGATAAGAGCAAAATACAAAATACAGGGGAAACTCAGCAGGTCAGGTACATGGACATGGATAGGGGATGTTTCAGGTCGGGACCCATCTTCGGATCATAAAATAGTCCGGGATTAAAGAGTGAAATCTTGAAGAGTCTTGGAATGAGGAGATTGGTTGTGATATTAAAGAAGTGAAGGAAGATTGTAATTAGACACGGTAGGATTCACAAGAGATTGTTAGTTTGAGGAAATGAGAGTACAAAGCTATCACATAGGATATCCTCATTATCCGCTCTGTAAGCCTTTAGAAAAATGCATGAGACTAAATAAGAATTATTGGAAGTTGTCCTTCGGGTCTTCTGATGCAATCGCGAGGATCTTGGTCCAACTGCGCTGAATCCTCCTGGCAGCGCCTGGAAGGGAATGTGTTCTGTGTGTGAATTGTAGGGTTCAGCTTGGGAGACCCAGAGAAGGAATAGAAAGGCTGAGAAATATATCCTCCTTCCGGGAGTTCACCTCAACCAGATCTGGCAAAAATCATGGCAACAGCATTAGGAACTGAGATAAGGTTGCCTGCAACCAGGGATCTCTCTTGGAAGACAAATACTTGCTTCATTTGGCAAGCACCAGCTATCAAAGGTACTGCGTTCTATGAACAAATACTGTATGTGCATTTCTGGACTCATGTTGAATTACTACGAAACACAGTGGGCACCGGCCGGAGGCGGCATCCCAGCGATGAGAGAGATGTGGGAGGTGTGATGGAGGCTGCGGGGCCGTTAGTCTGAGTGGTAACGGTGAGTAGTGGGAGCAGAATCTGTCACCCATCCGCCTCAGGCACCTCCCTGGGCTGTGTACCTGTCCCCTTTCGTTATGTGAGCAGTTCCGAGCCAGTCCCCATGTGAGCAGTCCGGGCGTGAGCAATGCCAGTGTGAGCAGTGCGGGTGTCAGCTGTCCCAGTGTGAGCAGTGGGAGTGTGAGCAGTGGGGGTGTGCGCTGTCCTGGTGTGAGCAGTGGGAGTGTGAGCAGTGGGGATGTGAGCAGTGCGGGTGTGCGCTGTCCCAGTGTGAGCAGTGGGAGTGTGAGCAGTGGGGATGTGAGCAATGCGGGTGTGAGCAGTCCCAGTGTGAGCAGTGCAGGCGTGAGCAGTGCAGGTGTGAGCAGTACCAGTGTGAGCAGTGTGGGTGTGAGGACCAACAGCGAGGTACTGGCCACGGTGCAACACGAGCCCACCCCGCCAACTAAACATATTGCCGTGAATGATTGAGAAACAAATATTTTAATTTGGAAAAATACATCCATACTTACTGAATCCACATTGGTAAACCGACGCGCGCTAACAGGGTGTTGCCGAGCCGCTTGTCTGGGGTATGGGCGGAGGCAAAACCAGTTCATCCATAAAATGACCTGTTCATGTGCCGCCTTTTAAAAAGGCATGTGGCCAATTGTAGCATGTTGTAAAGTAGATCACATAACCTTTTCCCAACAAAAACACTCTTGTCTTTCATTCCTATCACATCGACTTTAAAATTGACATTGAGATTCTATAAATGACTACATGGCTTTCATCCTATTGGCATTGGCTTTTTATTGTTGGGTGCACCAAGATACCGTGAAAAGTTATGGTGGCATGCTGTAGAGTCAAATAATACTATACATGAATAACACCAAGGCAAACATAAGTACTACAGATATTGCAAAGTGAACAATACTCAAAGGCAAAGTGTTATTTTGTTATAGTGTTATAGCATTCTAATTACTGGGAAAGTGTAAATACAAAGTGCAAGGTCTGAAATGAGGTAGGTTGGAAGATCTTGATTGCTCCCTTAGCTTGGTAATCCTTTCAGTTGCCTGTCAACAGGAGGAAAGAAACGGTTCCTGATTCTAGTGGTATGTTCCATTAAGCGGTTAGTGATTAAGAAGGAACTGCAGATGCTGGAAAATCGAAGGTACACAAAAATGTTGGAGAAACTCAGCGGGTGCAGCAGCATCTATGGAGCGAAGGAAATAGGCAACGTTTCGGGCCGAAACACTTCTTGATACAGCATGGAAACAGGCCATTCAGCCCAATGTTTGTATCTTCTTTCTGACAGGAGAGGGGAGAAGAGAGAATGACCTGGGTGAAAATGGTGCTTGATTATGTTGGCTTCTTTCCCGAGGCACAAGAAGGGAGATAGAGTCGCTGGTGGGAGACTGTTACATCCACAACTCTCTGTAATTTCTTACGATCTTGGGCAGAGCTGTTGCTCAACCAAGCTATGGAAGTTGGTAAGATTCATTGGAGACATGTTGAACTTCCTTAGTCTTCTGATGAAATACAGGCATTGCTGTGCTTTCTGGGCTGTAGCATCAATGTGGTTTACCACCAGGTCAAATTGTTGGTGATCTTTATGTAGAGAGAGATTCGACAGAAACACATCCTTCATACCACAAGTTACCTGCTGGACTATCCAGTATCCACTTTTATGCTAATCCTACCACAACCATTTTTATTATTTTTACATTCCTATCAACCCCTCCAGATTCTACCACTCCCCACAGAAATGATTTCCAGTGGCCAATTAATGTACCAGCCACATATTGGTTTTGGTTCATTATTGTCACATGTACCAAGATACAATGACAAAATGTGTTTTGTGTGTTATCCAGGTAAATCATCTTTACATCAGGTAGTGCAAAAAAGAAAATAAACAGTGTGCAGAATATACCATTAGAGCTACAAAGAAAATGCTGTTTAAAAAAATGCTGGGGCATGATAAGGTAGATTGGAAGATCGGGGATTCATCCCAAGCATATGGGTCCTTCAATAGGTACACAAAAATGCTGGAGAAACTCAGCGGGTGCAGCAGCATCTATGCAGCGAAGGAAATAGGCAACATTTCGGGTCGAAACCCTTCTTCAGACTGAGTCCTTCAATACTTTGATTACAGTGGGGAAGAAGCTATTCTTGAATCTGGTGTATATTTTGGGGATGTGGGAGAAAGAACCAACAAGGTCACAGTAGCTCCACAAGCTGTGCTACTGTGCCAAGCCCCCTTGTTCAATCAATCCTGCTTCTCCACTCACGACTGTTTACAAGCCCAGCCTTTGCACTCTGCTGACGACAGCACCAAAGCCATTTGTCATCCTGGACAATTCCATTTCCAACCCTGCACAATCTACAAAATACCCTCTGAAACTCTCAACCTCTGCACGTACCTTGGCAATTCTCCCATTTCATTCTGTTTGCATCCAACCCTGAATTTTAAAGCAGCACGGGACGGTTGTCAATGCTGTCAAGATTTAAATTGGTTTTTTTCTGTTGTCACGATGGTTAGATTTCCATTGGGCTTATTTTCTCATTGTTTTGTTCCCAGTCTTTACATAGAAATCATGAGAAGAGAACCTCTGTGGAAATTCACCTCGTGCAGTTTCAATTGTCAGGTAGTTTGCACGCTTCAACTCCATCCTTACCTTCCATTCGTCGCCTACAATAATGGCGTATCCAAGCACAGCTCACACTGCATCCCTAAACTACACTAAACTAAATTAATTTAAATTTTAAAGAGTCTGAAGAAGTTCTCGGCCCGAAATGTCATCCATTCCTTCTCTCCAGTGATGATGTCTGTCCCGCTCCAGCTTACTCCAGTTTTTTGTGTCCATCTTACTCCAGCTTTTTGTGTCCATCTTAAACTTGCAGAGCACCCACTGGAACTGTCGAGCATGAATATGTTCATACACTGTCAGTGAACAACTGCACTCCCTTCCCAAAGCAGCTTTTGTTTTTAATTGCTGCATTAATATAATCTAGCTCCTGTGTGTTTAATGAAGGGAAAGAAACTATGCTAATCCATAAAATGGGTTGATTTTCTTTGCATGATTTCTAGATAGCATAGTTATGATTGACAATGCCTTTTTTTTTAAAACACAAAAAAAAAATTCCGGGCTTTTCAATGCATTAACCACATGTATTATGCGTTTCATGTGTTTGCATAAGATTCGCAGAAATTTGCCAAACCAAAATGGTGGCCTGAATGCTGAAATTATTAGTTTGCCCTCAAGTACAAGCTCCTATCGCCATTTTGTAGCCACTCGCTAGCTTCTCTTGTACTCCGTTAATAAAGAGCAACACATGCTTTCTTCAAATCTCACACGTTTATCCAGCAGGTAGGGAAATCAAACAGGCCAGAGAGGATTTCTCTATTAAGTTGCAAATTCATGATGAATTAAATAATCTAGTTGGGATTGTGGATAATTGTCTGGAAACAAACAGTCTTATTTCCAATCTTGGGTGCTTTGTAGCAAACCCAGCAGAAGGGAATATATGGATGTTCAAAGTGAACATTAATCGACTGAGTGCAAGGTTATATTCGCCCTGTCCTTGTTAAGACATCACTGTTAGTTCACTTCTGTCACTTTCCACTAATTATGTTAAATGTATTTAACAAAATGTATTGAACCTTGTAAAACATCTTAAAGCACATCACAGCAACGATGATCAGAAAAATACGTATCTGCATGGGATATTTAACTGAAATATCAAGGGCATTGAAAATAGATTTTAAGTAGCATGTTAGATTAGAAGAGAGTTGTTAGTGGTGGGAAGGTTTAGACAGTAAATTCCACACGTAAGAGTTATGGCAGCTGAAGGCACAACCCTAAAATGGTTAAATTTGGCCTTGACCGAGAGGCCAGAAATAGAAGATTATTAGTCTGTAGAAAAGATTAAAGAGATTGGATGGAGTGAGGGATATGAAAACACGAGTGAGGGATATTTAAACCCGAGTGCTGTTTGACAGAAGCCCCGTGAAAGAAGGCGATGAGGAGGAATTTCTTTAGTCAGAGGATGATGAATCTGTGGAATTCATTGTCACAGAGGCTGTGGCGGCCAAGTCAATGGATACTTTTAAAGCAGTGATAGATTCTTGTCAGAGGTTATGGGGAGAAGGCAGGGGAATGGGGTTAGGAGAGAGTGAGAGATCAGCCATGGTTGAATGGCGGAATAGACTTGATGGATAGAATGGCCTAATTCTGATCCTATCCCTTATGACCTTATGAGTCAGTAAACATGTCCCCTTGGCCGAATGAGAGAATAGACACGTCTTAAATTTATCAGATATCTTTCGTTTTGTTATCCATCGTTATTTTATGCATGCATTTTATCTACATCGTGTTTTATAATACATAATATATATATATTTTATAATATATATCACCTGCCCATAGGTATTAGGGCATGCGATACAGGGATTATTGCGCCGTTGCTCCATTGTATCTGATCACTGGAACAAGCAGCAGATCTTATGCACAACTGCTTACCCCACGCTATTCACAAACCATTGACAACTTAGAAACATAGAAAAACGTATTAACATCGGCGCTCAAATGCATGCACTTGTACGTTGGTGGGGTCATTTCCGTGAATCAAAATAATTGCACTTAATAACGGATTAAATTACCCAATAAAAAAAAATCCAATAATGGATATTGATATAATTAATGAGATCAGAGGGTCAATCCCCAAATTACATTTACCACACTTATCAAACGTCACAATTTGTATAAAATCTATTCGCTTTTGGGCATTAATATTAATTTTGCAGAAGATTAGTAAATTGAAAAGCAATCCCAAAATGTGAACCTGCGTGCAGGGGAAGACGGCACTTTTAACCCAATGCGGTATAATCTTCTGTATCGCTAATCGAATTCAACAGTCCAGGGTCAAAACAGACCATCTCAGATAAATTTGATTTGGACGAAGAAATAAAGTTCCATGTAGACCAAGGAACTGTAGTAGAAAACGGTTTACAAAAAATACACAAATTGCTGGAGTAACTCAGCGCGACAGTCATCATCTCCTGAGAACATGGAGAGACAACGCTTCGGGTCGGGACTCTTTTCTTCAGACAAATAAAGATGAATGCTTAACTTGCGAGGTGAGGGATATCGTGGTGCATTCCTGAATCGGAATGATCCAAGATTTTTCATAAATGGATTGTGAAATGTGAAGGTGTGGGTGACTTGCGTGAACCGTATGTTGTAGGGACAGATGGGATCTGCTGGACTGAATAGAGCCTGTTTCCTTGCTGACCAATCTGCCCCCTGGTGGTAAGTGAACAACCAGCGTCTTCAGCAGGAATTGAGCTCCCGTGCAGAACCACTTAACCGAAATATATCCTCTAACCATTGACAGTTCAGTCACAAACACGCTCCAAGGCATATTTATTTGTTTTGTTTTTTTATTTGCAAGGGATTGGGAGCATACTTTGAGATCCGATACGCTGACTGGAATCCGCAGCGAAACTGACACTCAATCCACCCGCACACAGGAGACCAGCCATTTTATGAAAGGGGGGATTCAGGCAGCTTGCAGTTGGGGTTTGGTCCGCCGGTTCCAGAGAACAAATCAACGTTGGGCTACAATAGTGAAACTTAAAAACTGCATGCAGATATTCAAGCAATAACAGCGTAATTTCTGCAATGTATGAATAAGCGGATCTGTGCGGGCAGCTGGAATTCAACTGTTCGCTTCCTTGTTTCAAATGCTGAGGACCAAAATGTTTTTACAGAGTAGGTTTGAAGAAAAGAGTCTCTATCTCCATCCAAACCATCCAAGCCGTGACGTACATCGGGTGCTTTGCTTAAGCCCAATTAATGTTTCTACAGCAGTAAAAAATAGGAACTCCATGTACTGCACAGAGAACTAAATGTGTCACATTAATATTCATATTCTGCTCGAGCACTCATACGCCCTGTCACTTGCAATGACAGGAGCGTGGAGATCCACGCAAAGGCTTTATTCCGGAGCTCTGCAAAATCGCCTTCGCGAACCTGAGTGGGAGATCTTGCCCGGTGTGAAATGACATGACTAGGGAGGAGCGCGCTTGCCCGTGTTGCAATTTCATTTTAATGCACATTCGGCGAATGAAGGTGTTTCATTTGTAAGCGACACTGAAGTTTTATTTTGCTACCCCCACCCCGCTCTCACCGCATCCACGTCAATGGGATCCCAGTGAAAGGAGCACCGGAGTCATAAATTGGACAGTGAGCATTGACTACCGATTGATACCCAACAACATATTTGTGAAGGTACACAAAATTGCTGGAGAAACTCAGCGGGTGCAGCAGCATCTATGGAGCGAAGGAAATCTGCAGCATCTGCAGTTCCTTCTTGAACATATTTGTGAAATCGGCACGGTTAAATAACCAGGAACAGCCCGATCGGATAACCCGAGCGGACAGTCCTATACGCGCGCCATTATAATATTCCTATTGAATCCAATTCATTTAATTTGTATCCTACATATAATATTACATAATGAGGAAGATTAAAGCAATTTAATTGTCCCAGCCTCATACAGAGAAAACAAAATCACAGCGGCAGCCAGCGCACACACACACACACATACACAAAAGGAAAACCTCACATAAAAAGCTGGACAGGAAAACTACGAATGCAAGTGGAATACACAATCATATCGTGGCTTGATGTTCTCACACAATGAAGACAGGCACATTTGGATCTTGTCGCGTCTAGCTGATCTGGGCAAGAAACGCCCACCCACTCCGCCCCCTCCCCCTCCATTAAAGCTTCATCTTCGGTGACTCTAAATGCTCATACACCTCCGTTCTGTAATGTTGAGAGATAATCTAGTGTGGCGGAATTTACGCTTCTCCCTCCCGACGGTACCATTTTTACAGTCACGCATATAAAACATGTACATATCCATTTACTGTGAATTTCGCTCCACTTCGTGTGTAAGCTCTATGCATTCCATTCCTATGCACCCACACACACACACACAGGGTGCGAATGACCATGCATTTGGTTGATCGCCGTTCGTTGACTAGTGTGCTTCTATGTCATGTATGTTTCGGTGTTATACCACTGCAGTGGCGTGACGTCAGCGTCATATCACCCAATTTGTGACCTACCTTGGTGACATCAGAAATAATAATGACCAACGTTAGTTTTTCTTACTGTGGTATAACCAGAACGCATCATTTGGGACCCGACCTAATAACCCACTGGTGTTTCCTCTCATCGTTAGTTATTGCCACGGTTCACTCTCCGAGTGCATCCCACTCAGCGTGTAAAACCGTAGAGGAGATGTGCTCCTGTCCCTACCTACCCGCCCACACCATCTTTACCCTTCCCCTCTCTACAGCCCGCTGCTACTTGTATGTGGGCAGTGGAGCAACTGCCATTGAGGTGGTCGTGCCACAAAATATGAACGGTGTCTGGGGGAAACAAAAATAGTTCAACACACAAGACGCATCATGCTAATAACACCCAAAACAATTAGAAAGGGGGGGGGGGGGATATGTGTTTTTGTTTTTTTCCCGCTACAGATGGCTTTCACCGCTCACGATACCTTATATCACCCCAGACATACACACACACACACAGCACAACAGCCTGGCACGGAGAAATACAACATCGCATTTAACCGGTACCCAAATTGAAGCAGATTGCTAATAAACACTAGACGAGCCGTCCCTGTCGCTCATGCTAAGGGACACAAACATTCCAATACATTTCGCATCGCCCGCTTCAAGATTACTTACATGCATTGGTTATGGCGAAGCTGTTCGCTACCTCCAAATTGTCAACATGGGGCGTCAGCCTCAGTTCATGAGAATTATGCTGGAAAATTCCTAAACGAAATGCACTGTATTCCTGATCTGCTCCTCTTGGGAATAACCCCCCTATTAAAAAGAAAATATATATATTGATAACTAGTTTTATATACCCTTACCACTGTTGATTAAACCCATCAATACAATAATAGTCCCCAGCAAGATTTAGAAGATCTTGAAAAGATATGTCAATTGAAATTACTGATACCAAAATCTGATTGACAATCTCCTCCAGAAGTAAACAGCTATTAAAAACATTTTGTGCCTATCTTCTGTTAAAAACATCCATATTAGCCACTGATTCTTGGTCTAATGCTTTACGAACGGCGATGACAATCGATAGAATTGGGACATTTCACACAAAATAATGTTTTAAAGATTTTATTTGGTAATTAAAATGATTTTTACTGGAAAGTAACTCACCGATTTGTACGCTGGTGGGGGAAGAGGCACTGAACGCCAGTCCGCATAAGCAAGAAGCCAGGAAGAGCGATATATGCTGCATAATCTTTTGCATTTCCGAAAAAAAAAGATTGCAACCGCGTTATAATCCTTTCCTTCTCAGGATTTGTTGTAAGGTTCGGGTCCTTTACATAACGCCGTTTCAAGAAAGGGGAGAGAAAAGAGAAAAAAACAATAAACACCTGGTTGATGAACGCTCCCCTTCTCTATTGAATAAAAAAAAAGCAGCAGCTGCAAGAACAGGAACAGTGGGAAAATGTGAAAAGCAGTTTTAGCACTGCGCTTTACCCAGCATCACCCCCTCAGCACAGCCACGCTGCCAGAGACATGTCCTGATTCTTAATAAATCCGAACACACGAAAAAAAAAACGATCGGCGACCGAACACATGCACGTTTCTCCCTACCAATCCAGAGAGAGGAGTTCTCTCGCAACCATGAAGCGTCCATGTTATTTCTGAATGTTGTTTCCTTAACCTATCCATTTTAACATGTTACTTACGATCTGCATATTCACCACCACCATTGGAATGACTTATTTCATCTTACCTCCCCTCCCGAACGCGACTCATTTCTAATGACAAGCATTGGTATCAGTTTGGGGAGGGGGAGGTGGCGGGTGAAGAAGAAAATCGCCTATGTCCATCGTTGTGCCTTTAATACAATTCACGTTTTTATAAAAAAAATCATAACGCACGATTTAATAACAAATAATCTACAATTGTCATAAATCAACGAAGCTCATATTAATTCCCGTTTGCTGTTGACACGGCGCTGTTGATTATATTTCAGTGCCAACCTGAAACACAAATTGTACGATAGCGATCGTCCAACATTTTCATTCATTCATTAAACATCGACCTCGCGGATGTTGGGATCTAATCGCACGGGCAGCAAACCTCTTCAAAGATATTAATCACTCACCTGATTGTTTTTTTGATGAAGGTGATTTTTTTTTCAGAATCCCAAACTAATTATTGATATAATTTTAATCAAACATGCCAGTCCGGCTTTAATATTGTAACAAACTATTCGCGATACTTATGTAAGATGTTTGGTTTAATAATCAATGTTAGTAATGACAATGTTTTTCAACGCATATATCTGGTAGTCGCGATGTACACAATTTAAACTAATGAAAATGTTTATTTTTGCCGGGTCATTAATTTAGCTGTGGATTAAATTTATTTTTGTAACGTGAGGAATAGGTATGATCGACGAGTTCATTCTTGCTAAATGCGATCTCTACAATGTAGCTATTATACAATGTCCATTTTGAACGCAAGAAGGAATGTTACGACCAATATTTGACTTTGTCACCATTTATCATCTCTATTTAATATGATCGATTTAGAAATGTGACATTAATGCGAATTAAAGTCAGATATAGAGAAAGGCATTGGACAAAGGACATCCTGGTACCCACGTAGGTAGTTATACATCCTGTGACTTGTTAAATGCGTTGTTATTGATATTGAAAGCTTATGGTCACATAGGCTAATGACTCAAGAAAAATGACAATACAACATACATTTATCCTTTCCTACTTGTTAACTCGTGCAGATTATAACATTTGTGCCGAACCACCAAATCATATGTACACGCCTACTCCCAAAACAATGCAGGACCCCTCTCGTTTTCGGGGCTACGACTTTAAGAGTAGCAAAAAAACCAACCAATATGTGATTGAAACACTGACGTACCAAGCAAGATAAAACCAGATTTCAGTTGAAATGTGTCCTGAAGGAGTTTACACCTTTTGACTGGTCAAACGATTGAGACCTATGTATTTGCGTCAATCTCCTAATCAAATAATTGTATTGAAAGGGCTAGCAAACCTAATACGTATTGCCAACACGTATCATCTCTCGTATTCCTTTCCCCCCTGAGTCTCAGTCTGAAGAAGGGTCTCGACCCGAAGCGTCACACATTCCTTCTAACCAGAGTTGCTACCTGTCTGGCCCGCTGAATTACTCCAGGTTTTTGTGTCTATCTTCGGTTTAAACCTGCATCTCCAGTTCCTTCCTACACGTATTGCCTCCTAAACTTAAATACAGCCAATTTCACTTTGAAGTCAAGACGCATCAAATATGTTTAATTTTTGTCAGGGTACAGGGTTAATGTAAGGAATGCTAAGTGGGAGGGACCATACACTGAGCCTTTCATTCCTTCTGGATAATAAGGGCTTTGATCTATATAGAGATTCGTGCCCCGCGCTACCTGTCAATTGGAGGTAAACAGGTGACAAGTGTAAATGCTCTAAGTAACAAATGGCAAATGGCAAATGGAAATAACACAACTAACAGTTGAAAATCCACGCCACACCCAGAATTATTCCCGGCTAATTATTATGATGTTTTGTGTCCAATTGAGCTACAATTGGTGTGATCGCAAAATGAAATATATACTGATTTTGAAAATTCCTTGTATGGAATTATCTCCTCTCATCCCAATGTCACCCGAGTAAATGAAATTAACCCAATGTCACTACACATCCGGTAACATTTCTGAAATGTATCGAGTTTTTTTAAAGGTCCTTTACAGTTGATGAAACAAACTGTTGTTCACTGTTCTGTATGACACATGTTGAGATATTCTTTTTGATGCTGCAATTTAGTGTTGGAGAATTTAGCATGACAATTGGTGGCTGGGGTGTTTATTTCAACGAAACATTAAGTAATTACTAACTCCAAAATAGTCACAGATCCAGGTTTCAAATTGGAACGACTTGATTACGGAAGACAATCAGGTGTTTTTTAAAAATCAAAGATAGACACAAAATGCTGGTGTAACTCAGCGGGGGACAGGCAGCATCTCCGGAGAAACTGAATAGGTTTCGGCTCGAGACCCGTCTTCAGACTGAGAGTCAGGGGAGAGGGAAACGAAAGATATAGACGGTGATATAGAGAGGTATCGAACAATTGAATGGAAGATATGCAAAAAAGTACCGATGATTGAGGAAACGGTCCATTGTTAGCTGTGGGCTAAGTGCAGGATGTCCTAAAATGTATGAAAATACTAGATTAATCTCCTGGTTTTGTGCCGGGTGGTCGTGTCTCAGGAATTTGGTTGAGTTTTTTTGAAGAAGTAACCACGATGCTTGATGAAGAAGGGTCTCGACCCGAAATGTCACCCATTCCTTCGCTCCATAGATGCTGCCTCACCCGCTGTGTTTCGCCTACATTTTTGTCTACCTTTGATTGTTCCAGCATCTGCAGTTCCTTCTTAAACAACACGATGCTTGATGAGGTCAGAGACCTAGAGGTAGTCTGCGTGGACCTCAGCAAGGTCTTTGATAAGGTTCTGCATGGTAGGCTGCTCTGGAAGGTAGGATCGCCTGGGATCCAGGGAGAGTTATCTAACTGGATGAAGAATTGGCTGCATGGTAGGAAGCAGAGGATGGTGGTGGAAGGACAGGAGGGCTGTGACTAGTGGTGTGCCTCGGAGATTGGTGCTGGGTCCATTGCTGTTTGTCACCTATATCAATGATTAGGATGAGAATGTACATGGCATTATTCGTAAGTTCGCAGATGATGGTACACTAGGTGGTATTGTAAAACAGTGAAGATGGTTTTCAAGAATTACAGCAGGATCTTGAACAGGTGAACAAATGGGCCAAGGAATGGCAAATGTAGTTTAATTCATGTAAGTCTGAGATGTTGCATTGGGAAGTCGAAACCTGGACTGGTCCTTCACAGTAGACGGTAGTTACCAGGGAAGTCTTGTAGAGTAGATTGTTCCAGTACATAGTTCCATAAAAGTGGTCTTGCAAGTAGATAGGTCTTTTGGCCTGTTGGTCTTTGACAGTCAGGAAATTAAGTATAGAAGTTAGGACGTTATGCTACAGTTCTCGTAGATGTTGATGAGGCCGTACTCGGAGTAGCGTGTCTAGTTTTGGTCACACTGCTTTAGCAAAGATGCCATTGAACTGGAAGGTGTGCACAGAAGATATACATGAATGTTGCCTGGACTCGAGGCCTGAGAGATTGGATAGACTGGGACTTTAGTCCTTAGAGCGCAGGAGACTGAGGAGTGATATTATAGAGGCGTATAAAGTGAAAGTGGAATAGATAGGGTGAATGCACAAAATCGTTTACCAGGGAAGAGGAATCAAAAACTAGAATGCAAAGGTTTTTAGGTAAGAGGGGAAAGTTCTAATAGGAACTTGTGGGGCAACTTGTTCATACTATGGTAGGTTTATAGAATGCGCTGCCAGTAGAAGTAGTTGATGCAGGTACAATAACAACATTTAAAAGACATTTGGACAGGAACATAGCAGGAAAAGGTTGAGAGTGATGTGGGCCAAACACAAGCACAATTTTCTCTTTGTACCACCTGTTGTACTGGGGTGAGAGATTGCAACCTTCACATGGTCCACCCTATTTCGACTAATGCAATCAACCCGACGTGCACAAAAATAGATCAAATAGAACAAGTTGACTTACAACTTTAGGCTGTGCACGCCATACACTAGAAGAAGAAGAAGACCTGTTGTACTATTGTATGGTTTGATTATACTCACATAATGGCAAACTATGCAGTGGTGAGATCCCCATGTGATCACTGTAGGTTTGCCATCAAAGGCATGGATTTATCCAAAATTCGCAGCACAGCAACCCAACCGGATGTCTTGTTGTTTGAGGGACAGGGAGGCATGTACCTTTGAATGTTTATACACCAGGGCCAAGAGTGAAATGGCCAATCAATATTCTGTGGAGAAACACCTAATGGTACTTCATGCTCCATTGCAGTACCTCATCTTGATTGGTACTGGTGTCAGGGGTAATGGGGAGAAAGCAGGAGAATGGGGTTAGGAGGGAGAGAGATAGCTCAGCCATGATTGAATGGCGGAGTAGACTTGATGGCTCCTATTACTTATGATCAAGGTGAACCAGCAATGCTTGTCGAGCCAGCTTTTGGATGAGACATTAAACCAAGCCCCACTTATTCTCAGATGTAGCAATAAAGGATTCTGTTTCACACTTTTGAAGAAGAGCAGGGATGGTAACCGAAATGTACAAACAAACTTATCCCTCAACAAGTATAATTACCAAAAATCTCTTTGTTCTCACATTTCTATTGTGGTAATTTATGCACAAACCAGTCAATGTGTTTTCCTGTTATAATATTGACAATGCGTCACAAATAATTAATTGATTATAAATTGTCTGAGATCGTGAAAAACACTCTATGATTTTTCTTAATGATGCACTTATACCTCACTTATACCTCACCCATATTAAATTAATTCAAATTAATAATAATAATAATAATGGATGGGATTTATATAGCGCCTTTCTAATACTCAAGGCGCTTTACATCGCATTATTCACAGCTGCCCTGGGGCAGGCTGACGGAAGCATGGCTGCCATTCTGCGCCTACGGCCCCTCCGACCACCACCAATCACTCACACACATTCACACACATTCACACACAGGCAAAAGTGGGTGAAGTGTCTTGCCCAAGGACACAATGACAGTATGCACTCCAAGCGGGATTCGACCCGGCCACCTTCCGGTCGCCAGCCGAACACTTAGCCCATTGTGCCATCTGTCGTCCCAAATTAGGAATCTAACACAAAATGCATCTGCAGCATCCAAACCTCTCCAAATGCATTGTATCCACCTACAATATTAGAATCTTCACTGTGACAGCAAAAATAATTTTATTTCATTGAGGTTTAAGGATTTCTTCTGTAAAAATAGTGATTCCAATGTAATAGCCACACCTCAATTCCAGAGGGTGTCATTTATTTTCTGAGGATAGGCATTTCTGACGCTTGCAAAGTCTTTTTTTTAGGGAGTTCAATATTTAAATAACATTAGCACCATTTATGCTGACTGATTTCAAGTTCAAAGTATTTCTGATATAATTGCAAATTTGGTGTTTTTCTGTCCAATGAAGTTACATCTGATCTAAGCACAGCAGGTAAATCATCTCTAATTAATTATTCCAACCACTGATTCTGTTGCTGCCAGAATTTTTACAAAATAAATTAACAATATGCACAGTGAACTGAAAGTAATCCATTTGTTTTGCAAGTCTCAAAGTAAAATGTAGTGTTATCTGCAAAATAATAAGATTTATTTTTTTCAGGGCCAGATGATGCTGGGTGAAAGCAACTGGTGGTATTGATTACAGTCCAGCCATATGCACAGAGGAATGGTCATTTCACCTGGATTAACATTGAATTTAATTTGTTGCAACCATTTTGATTAAATGAGAGGAAATGAGTGGATACATGCCAAAGCTTCTGTTGCTCACAACCAGCAAGTAATGTAATGACATTGCTATGTCAATGCAAATATGTAAATGGAGATGTATAAGGTGTTTAAAATTATTGACCTACTCCTCAGAGTAAGAAGGCAATGCCTTCAAGTAAACACCTGTGATATTAAGGCATTTGGAATGGGGATACAGTGAAAGATTTTTATCTTTAATTTTTTTATCATAACTGAGTCACCGCATCACAACAGAGTGAATTGTGTCAACACCAGAGGGATTTGCAGCAACTGCTCCTTCTCCAGTCGAGAGGGGTGGATGTGAGGGAGGAACTTCAAGAGTTGAAGGGCCGCCAAGCTCGGCTTTTTATCTCCGAATCCTCCAAGATCATCTTCCAATCCAGGGTTCCCAACATGGAGCAGGATGAGACGTGCTCACGCTTCTTCTTCCATAAGGTTCACAGGGGGAGCTCTGTGATGAACATCCTTAGGGAGGAGGATGGCTTGGTAACATCCTCACAGACGGACATGCTGAGGATCTGCAAATCCTTTTATACAGATTTGTACGACAGATTTATATTCGGCTCTGTGGGACTGGGTGGGCCCGGACCTGCTGGAGGTGAACAATGACATGCTTCTAGCTGGCAGCATGTCAGACTCCATGAGGAAGGGCAGCATCACCCTAATCTACAGGCAGAAGGGGGAGATGAATGATATAAGGAATTGGAGACCCATCACATTGTTGAATGTTGATTACAAGATCCTGTCTAAGGCCATCGCCAACCGGGTCAAGTCTGCTCTGGGACGGGTGATCCACCCAGACCAAACCTGTGCTGTACCTGGCAGGAAAATTTCAGATAGCCTGGCGCTGCTGAGAGATGCCATTGCCTACATGTAGGACAGATGGGCGGATGCCTGCCTAGTCAGCTTGGATCAGGAGAAGGTCATTGACAGGATATCGCACCTGTACGTACATGATGGACGTGCTCTCCAAAAAGGTCTTTGGGGAGGGAATCAGGAATTGAATCAAACTGCTCTACACCGATATCTGTAGTCCAGTCCAAATCAATGGGTGGGGATCAGACAGCTTCCCCGTCAGGTCTGGAGTCAGGCAGGGTTGCCCTCTCTCCCCTGTCTTGTTTGTCTGCTGTATTGAACCTTTTGCCAGTCCATCAGGAAGGACTTGAGCATAAGAGGAGTGACATTGCCAGGCAGTGGGGGCACTCAGGTCAAAACCTCCCTGTACATGGACGATGTCGCCGTCTTCTGCTCGGATCCAGGGTCGGCCCGCAGATTGATTCGCATCTGAGACCAGTTTGAGTCAGCCACGGGAGCCAGGGTGAACCGCAGGAAGAGCGGGACCATGCTCTTTGGCAACTGGCCCGACCAATCTTCCATCCCCTTCACCATCAAGCCTGACTTCTTGAGGGTGCTGGGGATCTGGTTCGGGGGAGCTGAGGCGTGTGACAAGAATTGGCTGGAGCGGATAGCCAAGATGGGGAAGAAGCTGGAGCTGTGGAGACAACGCTCCCTCTCTATAATGGGAAACATTTGGTCATCAGGTGTGAGGTGCTCTCGGGGCTGCTGTACTTGGCACAAGTGTGGCCTGTCCCTCCCTCCTACGCCACAGGGATCACCCGGGCCATCTTCCAGTTCATCTGGGGGTCGAGGATGGACCGGGTGCGACGGGTCACAATGCACAAGTCGACAGACGACGGGGGTAAAAGCGTGCCCAATGTTGCCCTCACCCTCATGGCGACCTTCGTGTGTGGCTGCATCATGCAGAGCGTAGAGCCAAGGCACGTGGGCACCAAGTGTCACTACCTGCTGAGGTTCTACCTGTCCCCAGTGTTGGGAAGGATGGGCCTGGCGCAGATGCCACGCAATGTGCCAGTCAGCTGGACATTGCCGCACCATCTGTCATTCGTGGAAAGGTTCTTCCGGTTTAACACCTTTGACCACAAGTCCATCAGTCAGTGGTCAGCACGGAATGTCCTGCAGGCACTGCAGGGAAATAACTCCATGAATCCTGTGCATGGTTCCCAGGGCAGACTGCCCAGCTTGTCTGGCAAAATGCCTCATCGCCAGAACTCACCAACAAGCACCAATACCTGACTTGGCTGGCGGTGAGGGGAGCCCTCCCAGTCAGACCCTTCCTGCACTGTCAGAACATCACTACCAGTGCATGCTGCCCTCAGGGCAGCTGCTATAGAGAGGAGACAGTCGCTCACCTCTTTGCAGTGTGGATTTGCAAAGCAAGTCTGGAGAGGTTTGCAAGGGTCCCCTGTCCCGATTTATTCTGAACAGCTCTGTCACAGAGGACTCTGTGATTTACAGACTGTTCCCAGGGACGCATTCAGAGACTGACATCGAGTGCTGCTGGAAGGTCATCAACTCGGTGAAAGGCGCTCTTTGGTCTGCCTGAGCTTTGTTGGCCTCCCAGCGGAGCGAGATGTCCGTCGGGGAATGTTGCCGACTGGCCCGCTGCAGACTGCAGGAGTACGTGCTGAGGGATGCACTGAAGCTCGGTGCAGCCAATGCCAAGGCTTGGTGGGGGTGGACCACAGTCTGGATTCCTTCTGCTCCTGGACATGGGGGGGGGGGGGGGGGGGCGGGCGTGGTGGAGACACCCCTCAAAAGCAAGGGAAGGGATTCCACGCCAGTGGTCCACATGAGTGGCAAGGGTGTGGGATAAATTTGTGTGATTTGTGTAAACAGTATTGAATGTTTGTGTAGCCGCCGAGAATGTTGGATGAATTATTTTGCACGGTTCCTGTATTGTATATATTTATTACTTGAATAAAGCTTATTTTGAAATAAAAAAATATATATAGATTCTGAGCATTTTTTCAGCTGTCAGCCACATCCCCAGTCTGAACAACACAATGCAGCAAGTGTACTGCAATGTAGTCAGACTGTAATGAGCTAGAGTGTGGTATAATGAAGCGGTGTTTAATTAAAATGTACAATTGAAGACAGGAGAAGGACAATTGGCATTTAGAATTGATTTGAAGATTTATAAGAAATTGGTTCACACTTTTAGATGTGTTTACAGATGTAATTATACGATTTCCAAACAAATTCATTTGTTCAGGTGGAAAGTGCAGTTGAATTAAGAAATTGGATTACTCTTCATCTTAATCTGTGGAGTTGACAACTCACCACATTTTACCTTTGCACTCCACATATATTACAATTTAACCAGCTAGCCTTCAGGCTGAATGGAACTATTTTTGGTACTTCATCTGTATGTTTTGCTCCTAGTATAGACAAAACCATTGCTCTTACACATTGCTTTTACAGGGTAGATGCGATGGAGATGGTGTGGTAAATCCGCCAACTCTCTTTTGAAAGTGAAAAGAGAATCAAAATCAATTTTCTATACTAGCTTCTCGTTTTTCACTCAGGTAATTCATCCACCATCTAAATTAAAGTGTAGATAGAAATGAACTATTTCCTCTGGCAAATAGGGCACGAAACAGAAATCATGATTCGAAAGAAAAGCCTCTCGGGAGATGACGGAAATGTTTTAACTTAACATTCTTCATTCTACAAACAACTAAAACAATCCTCAATAAATAGCACGGTGGCGCAGCAGTAGAGTTGCTGCCTTACAGCGATTGCAGCGCCGGAGACCCGGGTTCGATCCCGACTTCGGGTGCTGTCTGTGCGGAGTTTGTACTTTCACCCCGTGACCTGCGTGGGTTTTCTCCGAGATCTTCGGTTTCTTCCCACACTCCAAAGACGTACAGGTTTGTAGGTTATTTGGCTTGGTAAATGCAACTATTGTCCCTAGTGTGTGTAGTATAGTGTTAAAATGCGGGGGTCACTGGTCGGCGCAGACTTGGTGGTCTGAAGGGCCTGTTCCTGCGCTGTATCTCGGAAAACTAAAAAAAAAATCATTATTTACATCAGCATTGTAAGTTAAATCATTAACAATCCTTGCACATGCTAAACTACATTTCCTAAATTCTTTCAACGTTAGATGTTTCTTACTCAACACTTTATGGTTAAGTTGTCTCATTCGATCAACACTCATGACTTATCTTCCAAGTTAGTTTGAAAACAAAGCACAAAGTGCTGGAGAACTCAATGGGTTCAGGTTGCATCCGGGGAAGTGACCTTCTGGAATATCAACAGATACTCTCTTAATAAGTGTATGGCAGAGAGCATATTGAGTGGTTACATCACGGCCTGATTCAGCAACTTGAATGGTCAGGAGCGAAGGAGATTATAGACTGTGGTAGACTTTGCCTGGTCCATCTCTGGTACTGACCTCTCCACCATCGAAGGGATTTATAAGAGATTCAGACAAGTATACCGATAGGATGGGTTTGGAGGAATATTGCCTGAAAGTGGGCAGGTGGGACTAGCGTAGATGGAGCATGTTTGTTGGCGTGGGCCAATTGGGCTGAAGGGCTTGTTTCCACGTTGTATGACTCTCTGTGACTTTATGAGGTGCTGCCACAATAAGGCAACCAATATCATCAGACTCACATCACTCTGGCCATGCTCGTATTTCACTTCTGTCATTGGGAAAGTTGGTATAGGAGTCTGAAAATCATAACCACCAGGTTCAAGAATAGCATCCTCCACAACCATCTTCTTTTGTTTTCTTTTTAGCACAAGTGTTGTGGTGTTAATTTATAGCATTTTTATATTATTGCATGTTATCTATGGGTATTGTGTTACAGGCCTGTTATGCAGCTGCAAGTAAAAAATTCTTGGTTCATTGTCGGTACATATTCCAATTAAACAAATTGACTCTTCCAACCCTAAACATCGAATGTCCATTCACCTTCCAGATGCTACCCGACCCCTGGGGTTCCTCCAGCATTTTGTGTTTTGATCAAGATTCCACCTTCGACAGTTTCTTGTGTCTCCAGCTTGAAAACATCAATTTGCTGGTTTTAGTTCGAAGACGGGGTAGATGAGACGTGGGAGAAGATGAGTGAGGGAAGAAATGCTACCAATGTAAATGAGAGTATATTCCGGTAGTAAACTCTCTCTTTTAACGAAAACAAATACATTTTCTGAATTACACAAATAATGTACATGCACCTATTGTGTATTGAAGACAGTAAATTCTCACAATTTCTTGTCTCATTATTGTTTATTGAAAAGAATGGGGTTTGAAAGGAGGTTGTGATCCGGCTTACACACCGCGACGTAATGAGACAACAATGAGAACATCACAGAGGTGAAGAAAGATTCAAGCCGGTACTAATGAAGGAAAGCAACGAAAAATAAACTGAAAAAATACAAGGCCAGATAAAGATGAAGTTGACAGGTTCTCCAAAGGCATTTAGCATAGCAACAAAAAGTGTATTTGTGCAGGACATTAAAGGTGAGCAGTTCCTGCTATGGTAGAGATTGAATTTGCAAGAACTGTGAATTCACCTAAATAGAATTTAAAGTTGATAAATTAATTTTGATAACTAAAATGTTGCAAAACTTTGTACAGATATGGGAAGAGGTCACTCAAGACTTTTTTTTTTTTTTTTGGTCTAATTGTAGTCCTGTAGGTCTGTGTCCAAGATGGCTGCCGTGAAGAGAGAGTGGACGCTGGCGCGCTTTGGCTGCCGCTGCTCTCTCTTCACACTGTGTTTTTGATTTTCTATTTTTGGATTGAATTCTGTTTTTAATTTGTGTCTCTGTGATGTCTTTATTACTTGTTATATTCCGATTATATGTTATTCCGATTACTATGTAAGGTGTCCTTGAGATGTCTGAAAGGCGCCCATTAAATAAAATGTATTATTATTATTATTATCAAGAAGTTGAATAAGTCATTTCTAACATTTATTTAGGTTAAAGGGATCGGTTTTTACTGTGTTTGAGAGAACATTAGGCACCAGAAGTTTCATCCATTCTATCTACATTATGTCTTTGACATGTTGCATTGGCCATTCTTGGGCACCTTTCTTGTGATAGTGTGCTTTATTTTCACCACATCTGTTGCCTTTCTACATTTTTGTTTCACTCTGGTTCTGGAACACTTCTTAGTCTTCTTCTTGTGTATGGCGTGCACAGCCTTAGTCAACTTGTTCTATTTGATCTATTTGTTTGTGCACGTCAGGTTGATTGCATTAGTTGAAACAGGGTGAACCATGTGATGATTGCAATCTCCCACCCCATTCTTCTTAGTGGTGTAAAGCTTTTGTTCCTTAGCGTATAAGCCTCTGTGCAGCACTGCTCATTGTCCTTTGGATTGTGTATTGATGAAGGATGGACTGTGACTGTGGTAACTGGACCCTCTTTAGCAGTTCCCTTGGTTATCTTAATGGGGTCCCCTCTCATTATATTACGACATTGAAAGTGATATCATGTGGTCAGGTGATCTAATTGCCGATTCTTTGAGAACCATCAAATTGACTTGTCGTGAACTGTGTCCCATTATCTGTAATCAGCATCTCAGAGGGGTTCATGTTGTCGACCTCCCCGTGGTGAGCCCAGTCAACTGACCTCAGTCAGGCGAATGACAACAAACAGAGACAGCAGCTCAGTCACCGCAGCTTGGCGCCAACCCAGAGCATGCGCCCTTTTTAGGGCGGGCACCTACTGATGTCGAACCGGATGGCATCATCCTGTTGCAGCTGAATTCTGCTGCCTCAAACGCAAGAAGCACTTCAGAGATGACCCACCTGGTGGTTTATCCTTTGAGCGTGTGAATACTCATTGGTCAGTGGTTATTTACTTCCCCCAGAAATTTGTACAATAATTATCTTCTACTGAATACATTTTTTTTTCTTTCTTCCCAAGCAGTCCCTTGGGGTGGAAAACTATTAACTTCCTCTCCAGGTATGTTTGTCTTGAGGTGAATGATGAGGCCAATGTGACAGACACAGTCCCTTCATCGATGTGCCTGGATGGGACAGGGCAGTTTGTGAGGGAATGCATGCTTTCTGCCATTTATACAGGGTTTCTGTGTGCTCCTGATGCATTGGCTCAAGGCTCAAGGTTCCCGATACCATCCTGAATGCTCCTGCTCCACTATAAGGCTTCATGGGCCAATGATTCCTAAGCCATTGAGGATGCTATATTTTTTCAAGGAAGCTATTGAGCACATAGGCTGCATGCATCCAGCATTTCCTCTGCCTAGTAACCCTTTGTGCTAACAGAGCTCAGAATACATAGAACATATAACATAGAACAGCACAGCACAAGAACAAGCTCTTTGACCCACAATGTCTGTGCCAACTCTTGTTATCCTGCACAAAATCCATGTTCCTCCATTCCCTGCATATTCATATGCATATCCAAAATCTCTTAAATGCTACTATCTTATCAACCTCAACCAGAGTCTTTGCTTTTCGGAGCCTGGAGCCAGACATGGAATTAACATGTGTAAGAAGGAACTACAGATGCTGGTTTAAACCGAAGATAGACACAAAAAGCTGGAGTAACTCAGCGGGGCAGATTGTATATCTTCAGAAAAGGAATAGGTGACGATCAAGTCGAGATGTAAAAAGTTACCCCTCAGATTCCTATTAAATATTTTCCCCTTCTACTTAAACCTATGTCCTCTGGTCCTACTCTAGGCAAGAGGCTCTGTGCATCTACCTGATCTATTCCTCACATGATTTTATACATCTCTATAAGATCACGCCTCATCCTCCTGCACTCCAAGGAATACCAGTCTACTTAAACTCTCCCTATAGCTCAGACCCTCTAGTCCTGGCAAAATTCTCGTAGATCTTCTCTGTACCCGCTCTAGCTTGGCAACGTCTTTCCTATGCCCCAGGTGGAGGACACCTTCAACTTTGCTTGGCCAAGTTGAACCTCCAATGCCACCAGGACAACGGGCCTTTACACTCAAAGTAGGCTGTGGGCCGAGGAGCTTTATTCTGCAGTTTCGTGACCCAAGTCACCAAACTACATGAAATTTTCACATCTTGTGTAAAATATATATATAAATCACCCCTGAAACTCGTTATGAACAAGACTTGCACATTTTTAATTAAATTAGAGAAAAACTGGAAACATTTCGGGTAATTTTTTGTCCAATCAAAGCACGTTTAACATTGAGTTGTCTGCCAGTTGGCCAATCGCGCGCTTTGCTTCAGGCTAGCACACAACATGGCTGAGGGGGCTTCACAGATGCCTGTTTTACTGGAAATTCCGATGTGTTGTTCTGTGGAACAAATGTCGTGGAAACTTGCAGCAAGGTAATTGTATTTAGTGAGAAAAGCATTAAAAAGGCTGAAGAAAGTGCTGCTAAGTGGATTGAAGTAGAAGAAAACCTTGAAAGCAAAGTCGCTGCAGAGGTGCTCCAACACAAAGATTAAGAGCCAGGAATCAACTCTAACTGAAAGGAAAGATCTAAAGTCTGAATTTATGAAAATCTATCTGTATGGAGTTTAATTAATTTAATTGCACCCTTTTACAATGTGAATAAATTAATTCATTCACTTACTCCATTCATTCATTCATTCATTCATTCATTCATTCATTCATTCATTCATTCATTAATTAATTAATTAATCAATTAATTAATTAATTAATTAATTGATTAATTCATTCATACATTCATTCATGAAATTGAGGGCCTAAACTCTATGTTTCCATAACACAGTCAATTAAACATTGTCACTATTGCCAGCTTGTTGTAGAGTAATAAGTCTTTAACAGCTAATCTCGGAGCTGCGTGCGATAACTTATCGGGAAAAAGTTCTCCGACTGCGGGGCCTAGGTACTCGCGGTAAAGTGAAGCCGCGGTCTCAATTAAGAAGCGGCCGATTCGCGAACGCGGAGCCGCGGATCATCTCCGCGGGCGGGCGGGGGGGGGAGGGGGGAGGGAGGCTGTACATAGTGCCATCTCCGGCCGTTTTCAGACCCCGACAACGGGAGAAAAACGGAGGGATATCGATCGCTATTTATAGGCTTCCATTGCAGTGAGAAATGGTCAGAAAAGGTTGATTTTTCTGTAGAAATGAATTGGTGATATGTGAACTTGAACTAGTTTTTCTATGGTAACAGTGTTATTCTCATTAACATTAAGATGAGGTTTAAATGTTATGAATTGAAGTCCATGCAGCCAATGACTATGAGATTTTTTTTTCTGTAGCCTCTACTGAAACTTGAAATAACTTATCAATTGTAGTAAATTACAGTGTAAGTCTCATTGACATTAAATAGAGGTTGACACTTTATGAATGGAAGTCCATGCAGACCCAAGTACTATGAGATGTTTCTTTCTCTAGCTATTCTGCACCCTCTATGGTCTTATCTATGGCTGTAAATTACAGTGTTAGTCTCATTGACATTAAGAAGAGATTGACATTTTATGAATCGAAGTCCATGCAGACCTAAGTAATATGAGATTTTTTTTTCCTGCAGCTTCTGCCCCTCCACTCTTCAGAGCCTGTCCACACAAAAGTGTTTTGTGTGGACATTCACTGTGCTTTAATGAACACTAATAGTAAGATTAAACGAGAACTTACCAGTTTGAAGTTTGATCTGTATTTTATGAGGAGTTACATGTTTAATTTCCTCATTGATATGTCGATATTGTCTTACATAATATAAACATGAAAAGATGTAAAATACACCCTGACACGTATTATCTTCTATTATTAGGAGTCAGCAGTGTATCCCGGGTTATCATGCAGAGTGCTTCAAAACATAACAACAATAAATCGAGCGATAGCAAAGTCTAGAAGGAAGAAAGATAATGATAGGACTCAAACAACAAATCTTTTTACTTATGGTCATATGATGTTACTTTGAAAAATGAAAAGATATATTTGAGGATGTTGATTTATTTTACTTTTCATTCCTTTTCTGTTTTCTTTTTCCTCTTTCAATTGAATTCAAGACGTTGAAAAGCCTGAAGCAGGTGAATCACCTCAAGAGGCAGTTCCTGATGGTGAAGCAGATGAGCCGGCCCAAAGAGACTGCTTCGATCCATGACAAGTCATAGTCAACAAACAGCAACTGTCGAGCACACTGACCGTAGGCATGTCTTACCAGCGCATTGGCTCAAGGCTCAAGGTTCCCGATACCATCCTGAATGCTCCTGCTCCACTATAAGGCTTCATGGGCCAATGATTCCTAAGCCATTGAGGATGCTATATTTTTTCAAGGAAGCTATTGAGCACATAGGCTGCATGCATCCAGCATTTCCTCTGCCTAGTAACCCTTTGTGCTAACAGAGCTCAGAATACATAGAACATATAACATAGAACAGCACAGCACAAGAACAAGCTCTTTGACCCACAATGTCTGTGCCAACTCTTGTTATCCTGCACAAAATCCATGTTCCTCCATTCCCTGCATATTCATATGCATATCCAAAATCTCTTAAATGCTACTATCTTATCAACCTCAACCAGAGTCTTTGCTTTTCGGAGCCTGGAGCCAGACATGGAATTAACATGTGTAAGAAGGAACTACAGATGCTGGTTTAAACCGAAGATAGACACAAAAAGCTGGAGTAACTCAGCGGGGCAGATTGTATATCTTCAGAAAAGGAATAGGTGACGATCAAGTCGAGATGTAAAAAGTTACCCCTCAGATTCCTATTAAATATTTTCCCCTTCTACTTAAACCTATGTCCTCTGGTCCTACTCTAGGCAAGAGGCTCTGTGCATCTACCTGATCTATTCCTCACATGATTTTATACATCTCTATAAGATCACGCCTCATCCTCCTGCACTCCAAGGAATACCAGTCTACTTAAACTCTCCCTATAGCTCAGACCCTCTAGTCCTGGCAAAATTCTCGTAGATCTTCTCTGTACCCGCTCTAGCTTGGCAACGTCTTTCCTATGCCCCAGGTGGAGGACACCTTCAACTTTGCTTGGCCAAGTTGAACCTCCAATGCCACCAGGACAACGGGCCTTTACACTCAAAGTAGGCTGTGGGCCGAGGAGCTTTATTCTGCAGTTTCGTGACCCAAGTCACCAAACTACATGAAATTTTCACATCTTGTGTAAAATATATATATAAATCACCCCTGAAACTCGTTATGAACAAGACTTGCACATTTTTAATTAAATTAGAGAAAAACTGGAAACATTTCGGGTAATTTTTTGTCCAATCAAAGCACGTTTAACATTGAGTTGTCTGCCAGTTGGCCAATCGCGCGCTTTGCTTCAGGCTAGCACACAACATGGCTGAGGGGGCTTCACAGATGCCTGTTTTACTGGAAATTCCGATGTGTTGTTCTGTGGAACAAATGTCGTGGAAACTTGCAGCAAGGTAATTGTATTTAGTGAGAAAAGCATTAAAAAGGCTGAAGAAAGTGCTGCTAAGTGGATTGAAGTAGAAGAAAACCTTGAAAGCAAAGTCGCTGCAGAGGTGCTCCAACACAAAGATTAAGAGCCAGGAATCAACTCTAACTGAAAGGAAAGATCTAAAGTCTGAATTTATGAAAATCTATCTGTATGGAGTTTAATTAATTTAATTGCACCCTTTTACAATGTGAATAAATTAATTCATTCACTTACTCCATTCATTCATTCATTCATTCATTCATTCATTCATTCATTCATTCATTCATTAATTAATTAATTAATCAATTAATTAATTAATTAATTAATTGATTAATTCATTCATACATTCATTCATGAAATTGAGGGCCTAAACTCTATGTTTCCATAACACAGTCAATTAAACATTGTCACTATTGCCAGCTTGTTGTAGAGTAATAAGTCTTTAACAGCTAATCTCGGAGCTGCGTGCGATAACTTATCGGGAAAAAGTTCTCCGACTGCGGGGCCTAGGTACTCGCGGTAAAGTGAAGCCGCGGTCTCAATTAAGAAGCGGCCGATTCGCGAACGCGGAGCCGCGGATCATCTCCGCGGTCGGGCGGGGGGGGGGGGGGGGGAGGGAGGCTGTACATAGTGCCATCTCCGGCCGTTTTCAGACCCCGACAACGGGAGAAAAACGGAGGGATATCGATCGCTATTTATAGGCTTCCATTGCAGTGAGAAATGGTCAGAAAAGGTTGATTTTTCTGTAGAAATGAATTGGTGATATGTGAACTTGAACTAGTTTTTCTATGGTAACAGTGTTATTCTCATTAACATTAAGATGAGGTTTAAATGTTATGAATTGAAGTCCATGCAGCCAATGACTATGAGATTTTTTTTTCTGTAGCCTCTACTGAAACTTGAAATAACTTATCAATTGTAGTAAATTACAGTGTAAGTCTCATTGACATTAAATAGAGGTTGACACTTTATGAATGGAAGTCCATGCAGACCCAAGTACTATGAGATGTTTCTTTCTCTAGCTATTCTGCACCCTCTATGGTCTTATCTATGGCTGTAAATTACAGTGTTAGTCTCATTGACATTAAGAAGAGATTGACATTTTATGAATCGAAGTCCATGCAGACCTAAGTAATATGAGATTTTTTTTTCCTGCAGCTTCTGCCCCTCCACTCTTCAGAGCCTGTCCACACAAAAGTGTTTTGTGTGGACATTCACTGTGCTTTAATGAACACTAATAGTAAGATTAAACGAGAACTTACCAGTTTGAAGTTTGATCTGTATTTTATGAGGAGTTACGATGAGGGATTACGTGAAGAACCCGCTCAGTGCGCAGGCGCGGCATACTTCCAAGCAGCGGTGTGGAATCACAGATAGACACAGTTATTTTGAAGTAAACATAGTAAAGATAAGGAGACATCAATTTATTAGTTTGATCCATATAATGAGGGTGGGAGCGGAGGGCACGTAATCCCTCATCGTAACTCCTCATAAAATACAGATCAAACTTCAAACTGGTAAGTTCTCGTTTAATCTTACTATTTTACTTCGGAGTCACGTGAGTGACTACGTGAAGATTTCAAAGCTCTGTGATTTCAAACCGTGTAACAGTTTCATTTCACTCACTGCCGAAGTTCTTGAGGGAGGAAGTGTTATCGTAATGAACCAATGAGTCTATTTGTAGAAAAACACAATGGTATTTTTTAAACAATAACAACAAAGAATTAAGTTGCTCCCCTGGGCTTAAATTAAATATTTGCAGTTCGTAAATCTTTACTGCAAATAAACCAGGTTTTGCCAACGGCTTATTGTAAAATTTCTGAACGGTCTTTTCCCTTCCCACCATCCTGCTGTAGCCAGGATGTGGTGTATAGGCATGTCCATTCTTTAGCCGTCGACATGGATGCTGCCCTGGTGGAATAAAATTTGTACATGTTAGTGTTTATCCCAGCAGTTTCTAGCACCTGCTTGAGCCATCTCGCAATGGTTTGGCTCGTACCCCACCATAAGGTTTTTGTGACTGACCCACAAGGCTTTTCATCTCCCTCGAATATTCTGGTTGTGTCTATGTAGGATAGTAGGTAGGTCATGGCACATAACCGTGGTTCTGGTGGGTAAGCCATGACTGGATTAGGTGTTCCTGGTCTGCTCTGTTTGACCAGTCGCTGGATAACGACAGATCTGGTCTGGAGCTGTGATCATGTTGTCCAGTCGCAATAGGTGTAGTGACTGGACCCTCTGAGCGGATACAAGTGCCATCAACCTAAGCGTCTTTAGTGTAGCTTGCTCGAGGCCGGGGGATCTGGCTGGTGGCCATTCCCTGAGATATGTCAGGACCACACTGATATCCCAAATATGAGTATACCTGGGCTTAGGGCTTGATATTGTAAATGCCCTTCATCAGTTTTACCACCAGTGGATGGGATCCCATCGCCTGTTGTCCTGCCGCTGGTTTGAGATAAGCAGAAAGAGCACTCTGCGCTGTGTTGATGGCACTGTAACTGATCCCTACATCGTGGTGTAGATGGCCAGGAACTCCAGTATGTTGGTGGCTGTAGCTGTTGCGTATGTTGTCCATGTTTCCTGGCAGTACTTCTCCCTTTTTTGATGCTGGTTAAGTACTGCTTCTTGGTGGATGTTCGAAGGGATGCCGACATGGTGGTGATGGTTTGTTTGGACAATCCCAGTTCCAGGTAAGGTCTGTTCAAACTTGCAACCCTGGCGTTTAATTTTCTCATGGCATGGGTGTTTAGCTTACCTGGTAGGTAAGTAGCTGATAGCCAAATATGTCTTTCGACATACCATTGCCAAATCATGTTGACCAATTTGTCGCATGATAATGATTTTATGCCACCCATATGGTTAATATAAGCCATCACCGTAGTATTTATCAATTTGTAACCGAACATGCAAGTGCTGCATATTAGATACATATGCTTTTAAACCATAAAAGGCGCCCAACATCTCTAGATAGTTAATGCCCAGTGTAAGTAGTAATGATGACTCTAGTTTAGTCCATCCACCACTTGTGCTGGATATGGAGTTAGTCGCTCCCCAGCCTTGAGCACTGGCATCTGTTTGAATAACTAAAGTAGGGTTAGTGATAAAGATAGGGCTGAAACTATGCCAAACGTTTTCTGCCCACCACTGTAGCTCTGATATTGCTTCAGTGGGTAAGTTCATGACACGATCATAGTGACCTGTATGTCGTTTTATTGCCCGTACCTTTGCTCTCTGTAAAATTTTTTGATAGTGCAAAGGTCCGAATTGTGTAGCCGGAAATGCTGCTACCATTTCCCCAATTACTCTTGCTACTTGTCGAATAGTTGGTCGCTCGTTGACCATTAATTTGTTGCATGATTGTGCTAATTCAACCATTTTTGCCTTTGGCAAGGTAACAGTCATATGGACTGAGTTAATTGTGAAGCCCAGGTAGTCCATGATAGTGGATGGCTTCAACTTAGATTTATCTGGATGTAGGACGAACCCCAGAGTTTCGAGGAGCTGTTTTGTAGCTGATACTGCTGCCACAGCCAATTCCATCGTTTTCCCTACTATGAGAATATCCTCCAGATATGCCATGACAATATGTTTTCTTAGTATTGCCATGGCTGGGTTCAATATTTTGGTGAATAATCTTGGGCTGAAGTTCGCCCATAGGGCAATGCTTTGTACCATCCAGATAAATTTTAGGTATCTGCGATGATCCTTGTATATGGGTACTAGATAGTAAGCATCTTTAAGATAAATGCTTGCCATGAAGTGTCCTTTGGAATTCAGTTGTTTGGCAGTAATATATGTCTCCATTTTGAAATGTATATACTTAACAAATTTGTTTAGTGATGTTAAGTCAATGCTGATGCGACAGACACCATCTTTTTTGGTTTTAGTGAATATATTCGATACAATTTCCAAAGGTTCACGTTTGGTCTTTTCGATGACCCCCTTTGTGATAAGTCTCACCAGTTCAGCTTGTCCCTCACGTTTCTCTTTGACGGAGGGAGAAATACCCTTTGGGGCCATTGTTGAACTGGCGGCGTTTTTTCTGACATGAATTGTATTTTATATCCTGTAATGTTGTTGAGTATATACTTGTCACTCGTGACCATACCCCATGCTTCTTTAAACAAGTGTAATCTCCCCCCTGTTAATAAAGCACCCTTATTCTCTATATGCTGGTAGGGACCAGACCCACCTACCTCCATGGTTATTGGCGATTCTGTTTCTTCATTTTCCTGAAGATTTTGTTCTGACGTGCTGGCGATGTTGGGGGGAGGCGCATTTTCCAGAGGGTCCGCTGCGGGCCCTGATCTGAAAGATCTTTGGGGATAATGTGCGGACCCCAAGCGTTCACCAGTCCCATATTGCGGACGTCGACTGGTGGATGCCGTGGGGTGCTGCCACTTGGGTATCGGAGGTCTTGGTTTGCTCGTCCCGGGGCCTGCCCTCATTAGGCCGAAGGTTTTTGATGCTTCCTGCATCTCCTTCAGTTTTTATTGAAATCTTTCCCAAATGGCAGCGCGTCCGTCTCCGCAGCTGGGGCTTTACACAAGCCAGCAAATTTGGGATTGAGGGCAGGTCTTATGTTTCCCTCCGGAGATTGTTGATCTCAAATTGTGTGGTGCACATTAATGCCAGCACATCCTGCTGGCAGGTATCCATCTCCGTGGTCTCCACGGAACGAGCAAAGGCTGTGATGGCTGACGTCAGGAGCCTTAGGATCCGCTGTAGCTTGAGTTCTTGGGTCTGGATGTGTGACCCACATGCCCCCAGATTTGGCTGTTGACACTTTTTACTTTGAGGGCCTCACCGTTTTCTGGTGCTGTGTTGTTTCAGCACCTCAGCGAGCACCTTTTCCAGTAATGGTTGATGCTGGCCGCCATTCTTGGTTCCAGCGGTGCTCCAGCCCGTGGGGTTGCTACAAGCGGTCCATCACACCCAACAGCTCTTCATGTTCCTGCACCCCTGGCATACTCCCGAATTCGTCCGCCTGCCCCTGAGGGAGCAGAGGGCAGTGCATGAGGCACTGTGGAGGGGGTGCCTGACCTCCCTCCGCGAGAGCGCTCTTTCTGCGCATCTCGCTGGAGCTGCTCCAATTGCTGTTGGATGCAGCTCAGGCGGCTGTCTCTCCTCCATTTAGGTGGAGACATGTCCCCGTCCGACGAATCGGACGCCACCGGCCGGATGCCTGTTCGGATGGCTAGACATCCAGCCCGCAGTTCAGGCACTAGCGGGACTGGGCTCGGCGCGGTGATGGGGATAGCGGGGTGACCGGTATTTGTTCCTACCGCCTGTTGCTGCCCCCCTTGCAATGGAACGCTCCTCGGCTGGAGTCGAGCGGGGGACAGGTTCTTCTGGAGCTTTTGCCTTGTAGTAGTGAGAGCGCCCCTCAAGCAGCGCGTCTCGCAGGCACTTGCTCCGTGAGCCGCTCCAGCGGCTCAGGCGGCTCTCTCTCCCCCCGTGCGGGGGGAGAGACGTCCCGTCCGACATCGGGAAACACCTGCCGGATGCCTCTCGAGTGGCTATGCGTCCAGCCCGCTGCTTCAGGTACTAGCGGGCTGGCCTCGGCACGGTGTCGGGGAATTACGGAACACCGGGTCGCTCCTACCGCCTGTTGCTGCCCCCCCTCCCCAACGGGAAAACGGGGGACAGTTTTGTTCCAGAGCCTTTTTCTCTGCCTGTAAAAAACACAAGCAGAAAAAGGCTCACCTGTAAAAGAAAACCCGACCTCAGGGTACACACCTCCGGTTCATGCTGTAACGGGACAGCCTAACTCCCGTTGCAAGCCGTTGTTGCACTGCTGGCGTAATGCCGCGCCTGCACACTGAGCGGGTTCTTCACGTAGTCACTCACGTGACTCCGAAGTAAAATTTGATAATTTGCAGACTTGCCATCCCATCTACCTGGACATGCATACATGTTTAATTTCCTCATTGATATGTCGATATTGTCTTACATAATATAAAACATGAAAAGATGTAAAATACACCCTGACACGTATTATCTTCTATTATTAGGAGGCAGCAGTGTATCCCGGGTTATCATGCAGAGTGCTTCTGCAACATAACAACAATAAATCGAGCGATAGCAAAGTCTAGAAGGAAGAAAGATAATGATAGGACTCAAACAACAAATCTTTTTACTTATGGTCATATGATGTTACTTTGAAAAATGAAAAGATATATTTGAGGATGTTGATTTATTTTACTTTTCATTCCTTTTCTGTTTTCTTTTTCCTCTTTCAATTGAATTCAAGACGCTGAAAAGCCTGAAGCAGGTGAATCACCTCAAGAGGCAGTTCCTGATGGTGAAGCAGATGAGCCGGCCCCAAAGAGACTGCTTCGATCCATGACAAGTCATAGTCAACAAACAGTAACTGTCGAGCACACTGACCGTAGGCATGTCCTACCAGCGCATTGCATCATTTGTAAAGGTTCAAAGTACACAAAATAAATAAATTGTGGAAAAAAATGATTATATAAAGTTTTATTTTAATGTGGATCGTTTCACTGTTTATTTGGTCAAATTATTTAAACAATGAGTGAATTACTTATGATAATGGCGTGCCGGTGAATTACTGCGACAAACCACCCACCGATCCACACATACATACATACGCACACTTCCATGCATGCAAACACACACATACATGCACACATAAATCCGCACACACATAAATCCGCACACACACACATCACACATCCATTCACACACAGACATACATGTACACATCCAAACATACATGCACACATACATCCATCCACACGTACATACACACAGCCACAGATACATGTTTGAAAGGCACACACAGACATACACACAAACTAGAGATAAACAATGCAACACTTTTAGGGTTCTTTTAGGTTAAAGGTAATAGCCCTCATTTGCAAAGGCACCATCGGGGGGGGGGGGGGGGGGGGAAGGGGGGGGGGGGAGGGGGAGGCGAGGGGGGGGGGGCTATAACATAAATATAAGCTCATTGTAGCTTAAAATGAGTATTCATCGAGTAAACATCAGAGCATTCCATTCTTGGGCAGGATGTGACATTTACATTAGAAATAAGACAGGTCTCTTACAGGTCTGGCATTGCCCCAGTCCCACTATGGCCGTTACCCCCACTCTCCCCACTATGGCAGTCAGCGGGGTTCAGTAAATGGGGAAACCTAGAGGATCTGTCCTGACCCTTTAATTAGGCAGGTTCATGAGCCCTTAAAACCTGGGACATCTGCTGCAGTCTCATTTAATTTCCTATTAAAGCGACTGGAACATGCCTGCCTGGCACTGCCCCAGTCCCACTATGGCCGTTACCCCCACTCTGCACACTGGCAGTCAGTGGGGTTCAGTAAAGGAAGGAACCCACAAGAACTGCCCTAATCCATTAATTAGGCTGGTTCAGGAGCAGGACCTCTGCGACAGTGTCATTAAAAAAACACACTCAAAATTATATTCATCATATTATTTTTATATAATATAATTATACTTAATTATATATGATTACATTCATATTTACAGGTTATATATATTGGTATAATAATATATAGTTTAAATGGACTGCAACACGGGAATAGGCTGCCCATTGTGTAATACGGGCATTGGCCACTAGATGGCGCTTATTTTCCCGATCTCATTTTCTAATTAGTTTAATTAATTAATGTGCAACTTTCGGCAATTACGAGTTATGACATCCTTCTCAATTATATTTCATCTAAATCTGTGGGAAATTTCATGTAGTTTAGTGACTTGGGTCACAAAATCCTATTTCTAGACACATTTTTGATGCTCAGCCCACAGCCTAAAGCAAATTGGATTTTGAAAATGGTACCTAAACATGGCGACTCTTGTATCTCGTCTCTGTGGGCTAATTCTACACACTTTGTGCTTAAACTAGGATTGTGCTCATGTGGAGTAATACTTTGCTGAACTGTATGCGAAAAAAAATAATTTCTCTGAACCTCGGTACATGTGACAAAAAAGAACCATAGAAATTGACAACCAACACCCTCAAGCTCGGCTTCTGAAATTGCTTGGATTTGAAGAACCCACCATTAGACATTGGATTACTTCTGGAATCCAGATTCTAGCTGGAATGAAGCACAACATCATGAGACAGAGACAACTCTAAAAGGTGTAAACAATGCATTGGTGGTTCAGTGGTTGAAGTCTCGCCTGACAAGCGGGAGGCCTGGGTTCAATTTGTGGCCAATGCAAATATGTTTAATATTTTCAAGAGAGAGTTAGATATGAGTGTTTTAGTTCATTTTTGGTTTATTGTGTATGTGTGTGGGTGGGGGGGAGTAAACATGGTTTTGGTCTCTTATTTCGGGGGGATGCGACTTCTCTTGTCGTATCCCCCGTCTCCGTCTCCGCCTGCGCCGAGGCCTAATAGTGGAGCTGGCGGCCTCGGAGCTGGGGCAGCGGCGACCCGACCCCGGAGCGGGCAGCGGCAGTGGCGACCCGAACCCGGAGCGGGCAGCGGCAGCGGCCACCAGACCTCAGAGGGGGCAGAGGCAGTGGCAGCAGCGATCCGACCTCGGTGGACTGGCCGCGGGCCCGGTGGACGACATCGTCGGGAGCTCGCAGGTTGGTGACCTGTTTTCCGGAGCTCCCGCGACAACAGCTGTGTCCTCTGGATGGAGGGCCGCAGCTTCGGCGGCTTCGACCACCCCGGGCCGCGGAGCTGAACCGGCCCGTTCGCGGAGCTTGGATTCAGCCGCGGGACTGACATTATTTACCATCGCCCGGCGGGGTCACAACATCCGAAGCCTGGATCGCCTCGGTGCAGAGGGAGAATAAGAAGGGAAGAGACAAAGACTTAAGACTTTTGCCTTCCATCACAGTGAGGAGTATTCACCTCACTGTGGTGGATGTTAATTTGTGTTTTTTGTGTGTGTTTTTGCCATTTTTTTTTTTACTATATGTAGGACTACAAGGCAACAAAATTTCGTTCAGACTGCAAGGTCTGAATGACAATAAAGGCTACTTTACTTTACTTTACTTTATATAGCTCTTAGGGCTAATGGAATCAAGGGATATGGGGAAAAAGCAAGAACGGGGTACTGATTTTGGATAATCAGCCATGATCACATAGGCTATTCGGCTCGAAGGGCCGAATGGCCTACTCCTGCACCTGTTTTCTATGTTTCTATGTTTCTACAAACAACCAAGGTTATTTAAAATCAGACTAGAATGTAGGACTGAGTGGCACAGTAGTGCAGCAGCTAGTACTAAGGAGTCTGGTTCAGTCCTGCCCCTTCAGGGTATTCACATGAAGGTTGTAAATCCTCCCTGTGACCACGTGGGTTTCCACTGAGTGCTCTGGTTTGCTCCCACATGCGCTGCTAAGTTAAATGGCTGCCTTAGATTGCCATGCAGTATCGGTAAGTGTCAAAAGAGTATTCAGAGAGTCAGTGAGAGAGAATAGGTTGGAGGATGACAAGGAATGGAATTGATTTGCTGGGAGTCTTCTGTGTATTAATGAGTATGTAAATAACATGTGAATACGTGTGATGAAGCCCAATATTTGGCACTTCAACTCAGGCAATGAATCTTAATTTCATCGTCTGACATGGGGTGTCAGTGTCTTCTTTATTCACTCTTTCAGATAATGGAATATGGTCAGTTATTGAAACTAATAGTGCAATTCCTTATCCACGAAACAGATTACAGAGCCAGGAGACATCCTTATTTTGCTTTTTATCTGACAGTCTACTTCTAAAACTTTCTGTACCCAGAACACCAATGCAACACTAGCCTGCAGTTACTGACGCAAACCGATCGTTGAAGGAGTGATCGTATTAAAGGAACACTTACTGCACATGGACCAAAATCACATATTACATATGTGTTACAATATTATCACAAATGGAATGCATAGAAATACTCTTCAGACTTGCTGTGCAGCAACATAACTGGGAATGTATACAAAAAGATGACCTTGTTCTCAAGACGTCATGAAACGAATGCTCAAAATATGTACGATACATATATTGTAGAAGTTAATGTATTTATAATCTCTGCAATATTTGTGTGACGAGAATTATGTTTTAGTCTAGTTTAGTTTAGTTCAGAGATACAGCGCAGAAACAGGCCGTTCGGTCCATCGAATCCGCACCGACCAACATTAACACAAGCTACACACAGTAGGGACAATTTACAATGATACCAAGCCAATTAACCTACAAACCAGCACGTCCTTGGGATGTGTGAGGAAACCGAAGATCTTGGCGAAAACCCAAGCGTCACGGGGAAAACGTCCAAACTCACATGCAGACAGCACCCGTAGTTGTGATCAAAACTGGTTCTTGGGCGTTGTACGCGATGTAAGGCAGCAACTCTACCGCTGTGCCATCGTGCCACCCCATTATTGCAAATAATTCAGTTATTGACCTTGATGACTATTCCAGTACTTCAGAAACTAATGAACAGCTAACCACGTTGTGGTGAGTCTTGTGTCAACCTTAGGCCAGACTGGGTAAGGATGGCAGATGTCGTCTCTCCAAAGAGCATTAATAGCTTCTCAAGGGGCTGTCCCACTGCGGCGACCTATTTGGCGAGTTTAGAAGAGTTTAGGATAGTTTGAAAAAGTGTCATGTTGAAGACCTTTCGACTATGTAGAAGACCTCCTTCGACCTCCTCCGACTATGTTGAAGACTAGCTTCGACTGGCTTTGGGAAAATTGGACACGAATAGTGGAGAGTGAAGACGACCTCCTTCGATCACCTTTGACCTCCTCCGACTATGTTGAAGACTATCTATGACTACCTTCAACTACCTTCGATTACCTTCCACTACCCTCGATTACTTACGAATAACATGCCGACTTACTACGACCTACTTCGACTAAACCTACGAGTTAAAAATATATAGATTTTTTCCATGGCGACCTTTTTTTATTCGCGGGCATTTTTCAGCATGTTGAAAAATACGCCGCAACCTAGCTGAGGCCTCGAGTACGTGGGGACTACTCTCGAGCATGAAGGAGAGTTACAAAGACCTCCTAGGACCTCGTGTCGACCATGCTGCGAGTATGAGGGCAAGTCGAGGGCAAACTCTTCTAAACTCGCCAATTAGGTCGCTGCAGTGGGACAGCCCCCTTTAGAGTCAGATGAAGGCCTCAGGTACCAGTAGCTCACCAGGTAGACTTGGACCCTGAAAATAACATTAAACTACGTCCCACTACCTCGATTAAAACTTATTTTGTTAGGCTCTGCTGCTTGAAAGCTTTGCGTATGTATTAGAATTTCGAGAAAGAAATTCCATAACAAATGTTATATCCAATTTGATGCTGGTCTGTGCACCAATGATGTCTACACATGTGCTTGGGATTCTTGGAGTGACAGTCTGGATCAGGCTTTGTACAAAATATTCACCTCACACGTAAAAATGTTTACCATAGAATTTATAAACCTCTACTTGTTAATCCAAAATTATGTAATTAATTGCACTTAACTCCACTGGTGAGATTAAAATTTCTGCACCTGCAGATTTTACTTAAAGCCTCTCTGGACAAGTAACTACAATATTAATTTAGTTCAGCCAGTTGGCTTGAATGAGCAGATTTGTCATCTTAGAAATGAAGCAGTGTTGACATAGTTTAAGTTGCAAAAAAAAGCCACAGTAACAAATGTGCTGAATCTGCAACGTCTTAAGTGTCATTACACCAGCAGGCTTCACTTAGCTGAATTACGTTGTAGTGCTCTTACGTCTGAAGAAGTAAATATATCAAGGTTTTTATTTTAAGTTGCTGTTTGCAGAGGTCTTGCTGAATAAGCCTGATTAGCAGTAAAGGCCTGAAAGGTTTCAGCACAGGCAAGCATAATCCCAAAGCAAAGTACCACAGATGTTGCAAATCTAAAGTAAAACAGAAAATGCATTAAAGTCAGTTAATATCTGTGGAGAGAGAAACAGAGTTAATGTTCTGGGTTTCTTCTGATGAATGGTTGAAGATGGTCATCAACCTGAAACATTAACTCTGCTTTTCATTCTACAGATACGGCCAAATGTGTTGGGTGTCTCAACCATTCTGTGTTACTTCATGGACCAGCAGCAAATGGACAAATTATTATCCAATGCCACTTTGTGCAATGCACATATAAATCTGCAAAATGGAACTGTTCCATCTGCTTACCTCAGTATCTTCCACTTAATATAGAAACTGACAAATCTGTTGAAGTTCTTTAAGGAGATAAGAAGCAGCAACGAGAAAGGAGAGTGGGTGGTGGATGTTGTTTAATTGTATTTTCAAAAGGCCTTTGATTGTATTGTATTGTATTGTATTCAAATTTATTGTCATTGTCTCAGTTAGAGACAACAAAATGAATTTCCCTTACAGGCAGTATCATAAGGTGCCACACGTGGCGCTGCTAAATAATATAGGAGCCCATGTATTAGAGGCAAGGTACTAGCATGGATAGAAGGTTGGCTGACTGGCAGAAGGCAAAGAGTGAGGAAAAAGGGGGTCTTTCCAGGTAGGCTGCTGATGACTGGTGCTGTTCCACAGGGATTAGAGTCATAGAGCGATACAGTGTGGAAACACCCCTGGCAATATCCTCGTAAATCTTCTCTGAACACTTTGAAGCTTGACAATATATTTCCTATAAAATGGTGCCCAGAACTGAACACAATATTCTAAATGCGGTCTCACCAAAGTCTTATACAACTGCAACATCACCTCCCAACTTCTATATGCAATATTCTGACTGATGAAAGCCAAAGTGCCAAAAGTCTTTTTGACCACCTTATCTACCTGCAACTCGACCTTCAAGGAACCATGCACCTGTACTCCTAGATCCTTCTGCTGTACAAACACTACCCAGAGGCCTACCATTTACTGTATAGGTCTTGCCCTTGTTTGACGTCCCAAAATGCAACACCTCACACTTCTCTCTATTAAATTCCAACCATTCCTCAGCCCACCTGGCCAATCGATCCAGATCCTGCTGCAATCATTCACAACCATCTTCACTATATGCAAAACCACTAACTTTTGTATCATAAGCAAACTTGCTAATCTTTCCCTGTATGTACTCATCCAAATCATTGATATAGATGACAAATAGTAACGGGCCCAGCACCAAACCCTGAGGCACACCACTAATCACAGCCATCCAGTCTCTGAAGCAAATTTCCACCATTCCCTCTGCTTCTATCCATGGAGCCAATTTGCTATCCATTCAGCTATCTCTCCTTGGATCCCATGTGATCTAACCTTGCAGAGCAGCCTACTATGCGGAACCTTGTCGAATGCCTTACTGAAGTCCACGCACACAACATCTACAGCTCAGCCCTCATCAACCGTTTTGGTCACGTCCTCAAAAAATCAATCAGATTTGTGAGACACGACCTTCCACATACAAAACCATGCTGACTATCCCTAATCAGCCCTTGCCCATCCAAATGCCTGTAGATCCTATCCCTCAGAATACTCTCCAGTAACTTACCAACTACAGATTGCTGAAGGATCCACAACTTTTCACGTTAAATGTTAATGATCTGGATGAGGGAATTGATGGCTGTGGTCCATTTTGAGGACAATACGAAGATAGATGGAGGGACAAGTAGTGTTGAGGAAGCAGGGAGTCTGCAGAAGGACTTGAACAGGTTGGAAGAGTGGGCAAAGAAGTGGCAAATTGAATACAGCGTGGAAAGGTGTACAGTCATACACTTTGATAGAAGGAATAAAGGTATAGACTACTTTCTAAATGGGGCGAGGATTCCGAAATCAGACGTGCAAAGGGACTTGGAAGTGCTGGAACAGGGTTCCCAGAAGGTTCATTCGCAGGTTGAGTCAGTGATAAGATAAGCAGATGCAATGTTGGATTTCATTTAAAGGGGACTAGATATAAAAGCAGGAATATAATGCTCAGGCTTTATCACGCACTGGTGAGGCCACATTTAGAATATCGTGTGCCGTTTTGGCCCCCATATCTGAGGAAGGATATGCTGGCTTTGGAAAGGGTCCAGAGGAGGTTTAAGAGAATGATCCCCGCTTAAACCATAATTGTTTGTGTTAATGTGTAAGGAGCATCTGAAGGTTCTGGGCCTGTGCTAGCTGGAGTTTTGAAGAATGAGGGGGATCTCATTGAAACCTACTGAACAATAAAAGGCCTAGATAGAGTGGATGTGGAGAGGATGTTTCCAGTAATGGGAGAGTCTGGAAACAGCGGACACAACCACAGAATAAAAGGATGTACCTTCACAATGGAGATGAGGAGGAATTTCTTTAGCCAGAGGGTGGTGAATCTGTGGAATTAATTGCCACAGACGGCTGTGGAGGCCAAGACATTAAGGCAGACATTGATAGGTTCTTGATTAGGAAGGGCAGCAAAGATCACGGGGGAAAGGCAGGAGAAAGGGAAAAATAGATCAGCCTTGATTCAATGACTCGATGGGCCAAATGGCCTGATACTGTTTCCATGTCTTACGGCCTTAAGGTCTTAAACAGAAAATGCCAAAACATTTATCATTAACATTTTTCTGTTTTTATTTCAGACTTATAGAATTGTAAGGATTTTTTTCCCATTTGATATGTTATCTTCGTCTGTATTCATCTTTTTGTTGGGATATACTGTGTTCAAATGTCACCATTAACATATGAAGAACATTTGTCAGTGTGCCTGCACTCACTGGAATATAGAAGAATGAGGGGAATCTCATTGAAACGTACAGAATAGTGAAAGGCTTGGATAGAGTGGATGTGGAGAGGATGTCAAAGGGTGGTGAATCTATGGAATTATTTACCACTGAATGCTGTGGAGGACATCAGTGGATATATTTAAGGCAGAGATAGATAGATTTTTGATTAGTATGGGTGTCAAGGGTTATGGGGAGAAGGCAGGAAAATGGGGTAAGCAGGGAGAGATAGATCAGCCATGATTGAATGGCAGAGTAGACTTGATGGGCCGAATGGCTTAATTCTGCTCCTATCACATGATCTTTTGATTAAGGATAAGAAATTCTGCAGGCTTCAAACTGGAAGTTCTTACATCCACATTCACATTGCTGCAAGGGTTGTTTTATTAGCCAAAGCCTTTCACCCGAGCGGGTGGACAACATAACATAGCACTGTGGAAGCTGCAGCTGATTACTTTGCTTGGAATGAGCAGTTATGCTGAGCAACGCCACCAGCATTGCCAGTGAATGTTAAAGTCATAGCTGTTCATAATTTTGTGGGAAACATAGGAGCCTTGCCTGGTGTAATGCCTTCTTGCATAAGGCTCACTGTACAGAAGATAGACACAAAATGCTGGAGTAACTCAACGAGACAGGCAACATCTCTGGAGAGAAGGAATGGATGAAGTTTTGGGTCGAGACCCTACTTCTGACTAACCAGCATCTGCAGTTCCTTCCTACACATTTCGTCTGCTAAATGTACAGTTCGATATAATAACTAAGAAAAATGCACCCACCTTGCCAAACTGCATGACCATGTAGATTACATTCATTGTTAACTCCACTCCAGGATACATGCTCACATGTAGAGCAGAACACAATTCAAGACCAGCTGCATCTTCGTCTGGTTTGGGGACTGTAAAGCCTCCGACTGGAAGTCCGTGCAGAAAGTGGTGAGGACGGCTGAAAAAATCATCGGGACTTCTCTCCCCTCAATCGGGGACATTGCGAGCAAACGTTGCTCGTCTAAGGCCAGCAGTATTATAAAGGGCCTCTCTTTATCTCCATCATGGACTGTTCACTCTACTGCCCTCGGGCAAAATATATCGTAGCATTAAGGGCCTGTCCCACGATCATGCGACTGCATGTAGCAAGCACGACCTAACGTGGTCGCTTGAGCTGTACGGCCTCGCGGGGCCAGTCCCTCTTCGATCGCCGGAGCCGTATGGAGTTGTGCGGAGCTGGTCCCGACAGAGAGCGGGGCTCCGAAAAACTGACCGTGTTCAAAAATTCCATGCGGCAACGGCCTGCCGGCCCGCAGCCGCCTCGACGCCGTATGCACTGCCTCGACGGGCATACGCAGCGTCTCGATGCCGTACGCACATCTTGACGGCGTACGTCACGCGCGAACTTCCCGCGGACCTCGCTCGAACTTCACGTCACTCACTCGACCTCCGCGCGGCCCCCGCTTCTGGTTTGGTCGCGCTCGCCACATGTAGGCGCATGCTGGTGGGACCGGCCCTGTACAGGGATCACTCGACCTCTGCGCGGCCCCCACTTCCAGTTTAATCGCGCTTGCCATATGCAGGTCGCATGCTCGTGGTACAGGCCCTTTAGGAGTAGAGCGTCAAGGTTTTGCAACAGCTTCTTCCCACGAGCCAGACTCTTGAATGCCATGTAATGGGCCGCCACCATTATCTTATTTTATCTTTTTATCCATTTTGTCTTTTTATCCATTTTATCCTTCTGTTGAATTTTGTGTTGCACAGGGAGCCAAATGCAACGGAATTTCGTTTAGAATTGCAAAGTTTTGATCGAGGTGCATTGATACTGACACTCCTGGAACAGTACAGCACAGGACCAGGCCCATAATGTGACACTTGTAAATCTGAGCACCACACAAGCAGTAAAAAGCCCATCCACACACGATTACTAACCAGGGACATTGGTGCGGTGTAAGTCAAATATGAAGGAGAAATCTGAAAAAGAAAGTCCTGTAAAAGGTGGCTCTCTGTAAGAGTTTGTGAGAGTTCCAATCACGACCAAGGTGTTCATGGAGCTGGTTTCTGAACCGCCAGAGCAACATCTAAACGTTTTGAATGGAAGGAGATTTCTTGATATTATTTCAGGTCAGGTTCCCTGGTGAATAGGACAGAAATTGACTTTTATTTTGTTTTGCTTGCAAGTTAGTGTTATGCTAAACCTGTCTTCCTTCCGCAGCTTGATGGCAATAATGTCCAAGATGCTTGAGCACAATGTCAGAGAAAGGAATTGCACCCAACAACTGTCAGCATGCAGCGCCATGATTTCATGGAAGTAATCAGTGCACAAAACTGATTTATTGACTGCAATGTAATTTCTGAACAGGTTAATTGTCATTACAAACCGATATGGGTTTTTTTCCAAGCTGCTGCTGGAGATATGGGGAATATTTCATATTTTTATATACACTGCTACATAAAGGTCACTGAGACTCTCTACACACAGATAAAAACAATCTCTTTCTCTCTGACAAGCAGCAAAAAAGAATATGGGCTTTCTGAATTGTGTGTTCTCCCATGCGTTAAATACTTGTGATCACCTCAGAATTGCACCCACGGAAAGCTCAATGCCAGTTATTATGGTAGCGTTCACGATTCCTTAATTCCGAAGAGGTTATCATGCTCCTGGTATTTGAGCAACCATGAGAGGTTAAAGGCTGCCAACAGGTCAGGGTTCTTCATTATTAACTCCACTGTAGTGTAGATGCTCGCATATACAGCAGAACACAACTCAAGCAGCACTGATACAAGCAACATTATAGAACAACATCTACCCCAGGTACACAAAATTGCTGGAGGAAGTCAGCGGGTGCAGCAGCATCTATGGAGCGAAGGAAATAGGCGACGTTTCGGGCCGAAACCCTTCTTCAGACATCTACCCCAGATCCCTACAGCAAAATATTCCAGTTAAAATTGGATGGACCACCCTACATTTCTCTGGGCATCAGACAAGGACACAAATAGACTACGGTTCTGGTGTTGGCTGTTAATTTTCAGGCTAGCAGTCCAAACACTGAGCGATCTAGAGACAAATCTCATCTCACTGGTTTAGTACTTAAATTCAGCGAAAAATCTGTAGCCTCCCTTTGATCTGGTATTTTGTTGATTCACATACTTGATCAATGGTGTTTTATCATTAATGTTTAATTATTATTAATGTTTAGTGTTTTCTGAGTCATTCGTATCTGTCACTGTATGGCATGTTGTTATTTGTGGGCGGAGTACCAAGGCAAATTCCTTGTATGTGAATACTTGGCCAATAAACTTACTTACTTACTTAACATGGAATTTAAATAATCATCGAAACAATGATCACGCAAATAATCAGTTTGTTGTAAAGATACATTTGGTTTACTTTCATCATGACCTGGACTTGCCAACATGTGACTCCAGACCCGCCTGTGTAATTAATGGCCACTGAAATGACATGGGAGACACCACAGATAGACACAAAACACTGGAGTAATTCAGCGGGACAGGCAGCAGGAGAGAAGGAATGGGTGATGTTTCGGGCTGAGACTATTCTTCAGGCTGTTATTGCTATGCTCAAACAGAGCGAGAATAAAGCCAGCCAGGCATCTGGGATCAACCTAGGCACTGAATTGTAACTTGACAATGTTGGTCTCAATTCAGTGAACCTCAGCCATGATCATATTGAATGGCGGTGCAGGCTCGAAGGGCCGAATGGCCTACTCCTGCACCTAATTTCTATGTTTCTAAGTACACACAGATATTTAGGGACTGGTGCATAAATGGGAAGAGGTGTCCGATGGACTTGGCAAACAAAGTCCCAAGAGAGTTGTACTCACAGAATCATACTTTACAGGCAATGTGCCAGACTCCTCTATCACAATCCTTCTGCACGTTTTGTCCCGCTAGCACAATAGAACAACCAGAGATGGTGGCATAGGCTGGAAAGAGTAACTCGTGGAATCTTCAACATTGAAACCAGATCCTATTGAAGTCTCATGGCACAAGGTCAAACAAGTGCAAGGACATGTTTTCCTGATTACCATCTATCATCCATCAGCTGATAAATCAGTGCTTCTCCTCCGTGTTGAACACACTTGGAAGGAACGCAGAATGAGCTCAGGGCGAGGATAGGTGCTGCTGCCAAGCTGCTCTTGACAAAGAAAACTCTGACTCAGTTGGTTAAATATTGAAGGACTTAGGTGTCAGACAGGGATTGTGACAATTATGATTAAAGTTTATTGTCACGTGTACCGAGGTACAGTGAAAATATTTTGTTGGATACTCGGGCTATCCTTGATTGGACTTTGCTGGCTTTACCTTGTACTAAAAGTTGTTCCCTTATCTTGCTCTATACATTGTAAATGGCTCAATTGTAATCATGTATTGTCTTTCTGCTGACTGGTTAGCACACGGCAAAAAGCTTTTCACTGTACCTCGGTACACGTGACAATAAACGGAACTGAATTGAACTGAACTGAGATGGACACAAAGTGCTGGGGTGGCTCAGCGAGATGGGCAGCATCTCTTTCCCTTTCCCCTGACCTCAGCCCAGGGTGTCACCCATTCATTTCCCCAGAGATGCTGCCTGTCCCGCTGGGTTGCTCCAGCACTTTGTGTCTATCTTCGATGTAAACCAGCATCTGCAGTTCCTTCCTACACAACAGCTGGGGCAGTTTGTTCCGAGCTGTTATCAGGCAACTGAACCATCCTACCACAACCAGAGAACAGTCCTGAGCCAATATCTACCTCATTGGTGACCTTGGACTATCTTTAATCGGATTTTACGGTCTTTACCTTGCACTAAATGTTATTCCTTTATCATGTATTCCTTTATCATGTATACATTGTGAATGCTCAATTGTAATCTTGTATTGTCTTTCCACTGACTGGATAGCACACAACAAAAGCTTTTCACTGTACCTCGGTACATGTGACAAAAAACTAAACTGTAACATATGATTACAATCGAGCCATCCACAGTGTACAGATACATGATAAAGGGAATAATGTGAATAATGTTTAGTGCAAGATCAAGTCCAATAAAGTGCAATCAAAGATAGTTCGAGGGTCTCCAATGAGGTAGACAGTAGCTCAGGACTGTTCTCTCATTGTTGGTAGGATGGTTCCGTTGCCTGATAATAGCTGGGAAGGTGTGCGTTTCGTGCTGGGCGATCGTTTCACTGAACACCTTCGTTCAGTCCGCCTGGACCCACGTGATCTCCCGGTTGCCAAACACTTTAACTCTCCTTCCCATTCCCACACTGACCTTTCTGTCCTATTCCCACACTGACCTCCATTGTCATAGTGAGGCCAAACTCAAATTGGAGGAACAGCACCTCATATTTCGCTTGGGCAGCTTATAACCCAGCAGTATGGATATTGATTTCCCTAACTTCAAGTAAGCCTTTTATCCCCTCTCTCTCTGTCTCTCTCACCCGCCCTAGTCATTGCACTAGTTTCACTGTGGTCCTGGTGAGTTTCATTGTCTGTAACTCATTTTCACCTAGCCCACAGCTAACAATGGCCTGTTTCTTTTATCATTGTTACTTTTTTGCACACCTTTCATTCATTTGTTCTATATCTCTCTATATCATTGTCTATGTCTCTCGTTTCCCTTTCCCCTGACTCAGTCTGAAGAATGTTCTCAACCCAAAACATCAGCCATTCCTTTTCTCCAGAGATGCTGCCTGACCTGCTGAGTTACTCCAGATTTTTGTGTCCACCTATTACTTGACAGGCTTTGTCCTGCCTCTCCTCTCTTCCAGCTTTCTTACCCCACATCACAATCAGTCTGAAGAAGGGTCCTGATCCGAAAAGTCACATATCCATGTTTTCCAGAGATGCTACCAGACCTGCAGAGTTACTCCAGCACTTTGTGTCTTTTTCTGGGAACAGGCCCTTTGGCCTACCAAGACTACACCAACCACCCTTTCACACTAGCCGACATTATGATACTTTGTCATCCAATCTCTACACACTGGGGGGAAATTACAGAATGTACAAACAAAGAAATACTGAAGCTGGTTAATACACAAAAGGACATCAAGTGCTGTAGTCACTAAGCAAGCCAGGCAACATCTCTGGAGAATATGGATGTGACATTTTGGGTCCAGATCCTTCTTCAAATATCCATGCTCTCCAGAGATGCTGCTTGACAGCACTCGTGTCCTTTTGGCAATTTACAAGGCCCAATTAATCTTCAAACGCACACATCTTTGGGATGTGGGAGGAAATTGGTGCACCCAGAGGAGACCCACACAGTCCCAGGGGGATTATGCAAACCACACAGAAAGTATCCGAGGTCAGGATCGAACTAGAGTGTCTGGTGCTGTGAGGCAACAGCTCTACCAGCTGCACTGGATGATAAACACTGCAAATGTAACAACTTTGTCTTTTTGCAATCATATGCTGGGCCAGGCCATTGTTAAGATTGGAAATGTTCATGAAACCTCCTCCTCGTAAATGCCCACCGCAATTTACAACCAGGTCTGCAGTTTTGATATGATTTTGTTTTGAGATTGCTATTGCATGCTATCTCCACTCTTCAGCAGACTTCTCTAACATTTTATCTCTGTACCGCCCACTCCAGACATCAGCCACCCATTCCTTCTCTCCAGAGATGCTTCCTGTCCTGCTGAGTTATTCCAGCATTTTGTGTCTATCTTCCACTCTTTAGCATGCAGCTGCTCCTGTGTTGTAGGTTCAGCAAGTTGCTACGTCAGTGCTTATTGTGCCTGACATCTCCTCTGCTCTTCTTCATTTCTTACTGAACCACAATAGTTCACTGGCTGACCAGTAATGGTGAAATAAGGGATGTGCCAGTCTATGAAGTTAGTAGCGATCTTAGTGAAGATTAGATCAAATAGGTTTCTCCGACTCTCAGTCTGAAGAAGGGTCTCCACCCGAAACGTCACCTATTCTTTTTTTCCTGAGATGCTGCCTGACCCGCTGAGTTACTCCGGCTTTTTGTGTCTAACTTGGGTTTCCCTCTATGCTGATTCTCTCTTTACACACGCAGATCCAGACTAGGCTTCTTTATTACTGTAAGGTATATTCACTGGAGTTTAGAAGGATGAGGGGAGATCTTATAGAAACATATAAAATGATAAAAGGACTGGACAAGCTAGATGCAGGAAAAATGTTCCCAATGTTGGGCGAGCCCAGGACCAGGGGCCACAGTCTTAGGATAAAGGGGAGGTCATTTAAGACTGAGGTGAGAAAAAACTTTTTCACCCAGAGAGTTGTGAATTTATGGAATTCCCTGCCACAGAGGGCAGTGGAGGCCCAGTCACTGGATGGATTTAGGAGAGAGTTAGATAGAGCTCTAGGGGCTAGTGGAGTCAAGGGATATGGGGAGAAGGCAGGCACGGGATATTGATAAGGGACGATCAGCCCTGATCACAATGAATGGCGGTGCTGGCTCGAAGGGCCGAATGGCCTCCTGCTGCATCTATTTTCTATGTTTTCTATGTCTATATAACACTAACCATCTGAATCGTTTCCCATTGATGTCTATTCATTTTAGTTTTGCCATGGGTTCTTGATGCCACACTTGATCAAATGTTGCATTGTTGTCCAGAGCAGTCACTCTCACCTCACCTCTGGATATCTGGTCGATGTTTAGACTAAGATGGCGATCTCCTGGAGCTGAGTAGTCCTGACAATATCTAGTGAGCATGTAGACAGTAGAAACAGGAATCTTCAGTAAAATGCAAATTGCTAAAGGAACTCAGCTGATCAGGTAGTATCTATAGAGAGAATGGACTGGCAACATCTCGGGTCGGGCCACTTTAGACTTTGAGACTTTAGAGATACAATGGGGAAACAAGCGCCTTGGGTGCACCAAGTTTGTGCCGGCCAGAAATCACCCTGTACACTATCCTACACACACTTGGGACAATTTAGAATTTTACCAAAGCCAATTTACTTACAAACCTGTACATCTTTGGAGTGTGGGAGGAAACCGGAGCACCCGGAGAAAACCCACAGTCACAGGGAGAACATACAAATCCCGTCTGGTCAGCACCCATAATCAGGATCAAACCCGGGTCTCTGGCGCTGTAAGGCAACAACTCTATTGCTATGCCACTGTGCTGCCCTTCTTTAGACTGATTGGAGTAGGAAGGAGAAAGCTGGAAAGGAGAAGTGCGAGAGGGACAAAGTCTGGCAAGTGTGGGGTGACATAGGAGAGGGAGGTTTGATTGTCAGATGGGTGGTAAAAGTGACAAAGGCTAAAGGAGACAAAATGGTGTCTGGTAAGGGGAGAAGAGCAGGAGTGAAAGCCAAGGGAGGGATATGGGTGGAAGGGGGCAGGGAGGAGGGGGCAGGGAGGTGGGGAAAAGAGGATGGATTAAAAGGAAATATGGATCTCAGGGATGGGAGATGAGTGTACGGAAGAGGGGAATGTACAGGCTGACTGATGTTGTTATTCTTGGAGACTCCTCCTCTTATTACCTGTTATATTACCCATCAATGCCAGATGTGGTGGGACAGTAGAACTTTGATCTGATCCGTTAGATGTGAGATCGCTTCTCTCTTGCTCTCTTGCTGATAAGTTCAACGTAGTCCCGTATTTGAGCCTGACTAAGCTGCCATCTCATCGCTCGGAAGTATGTCTGGTGTTGCCCTCAGCATGTCCTTCTGTATTTGTCACTGGGCCATGGATGATGTACTAGCCCAAAGCCAATAGCACAACGAGGGTCATGAGTTTATAGATATGCTAAATCTACCAGATTTGTTCTTCTATTTAGCATGTTTAGCACCCTCCATCATGTAGTGTCTCACAACGCAATTGGGGATGTGTTCAATATGAAGGCAGGACGTGTCTCCACAAGGGCTTGACAGCAACAACCATCTTTTTCATTGTTACCATGGACAATTGTGTTTGCCACAGATAGTCTAGTGAAAGCAAGGTCAAGTAAATGTATCCTTCATGTTCATTTAGTCAGCACTTGTCGGTGTCAATGCCAATTACAGTGCCAGTGTCAATACTCAATGTCAGCAAGACAAAGGAGATGGTGATCGACTTCAGGAAGAGAAGCGTTACACATACCCTGGTTTATATTGACGGCGACACAGTAGGAATGGTGGAAAGCTTCAAATTCCTAGGAATAAATATCACCAACAACTTGTCCTGGACCACCCATATTGAAGCAATGGCAAGGAAAGCACACCGATGCCTCTGCTTCCATGGAAGGCGTAGGATGTTCAGCATGTCACCAACAACTCTCACCAACTTCTACAGATGCGGCGTAGAAAACATTTTATTTGGATCCATTATTGCATGGTTTCAGAACAGCTCCATCCAAGATTGCAAGAAATTGTGAACACAGCCCAGACCATCACACAAACCAACCACCATCCCACTGACTCCATTTACACCTTGGCAAGGCCAGCAGCATAATCAAGGATGAGTCACAGCCGGGCCACTCCCTCTTCTCACCTCTCCCTCAGGCAAGAGGTATAGAGTCCACGTTTTGTCTCGCTGACTCTTATACAGAGTCCACACCTGGAACAACAGTAGATGAGGTTGAAAGAGGTGCAAGTGAACCTGTGCCTCACCTGAAAGAACTGTTGTACTCCCTGGACAGAGTTGAGGGAGGAGGTTGGGACAGGTGTAGCATTTCCTGCGGTTGCAGGGCAAGGTATCTGAAGAGGGGATGGTGTGGGTGGGAAGGGATGTTAATCAGAGAGTTGCGGGGGGGAACGGTCTCTACGGAAGGCGGAAAGGGGTGGAGATGGGAACATGTGGCTAGTGGTGGGAACCTGTTGGAGGTGGCGAAAATGTCGGAGGACGTTGTTTTGTATGCGATGGTTGATGGGGTGAAAGGTGAGGACTAGGGGGACTCTGTCCCTGTTGCGACTGGAGGGAGGGGGAGCAAGAGCGGAGCTGCGGAGTACCAAGGAGACACATGTGACACATGTGAGGGCCTATTCCATGATAGAGGAGGGGAACCCCCGTTCACTAAAGAATGAGGACATCTCGGTTGTCCTGGTATGAAACATCTCATCTTGGGCGCAGATGCGGCATTGGCGGAGGAATTGGGAGTAGGGGATAGAGTCTTTGCAGGAGGTAGGGTGGGAAGAAGTGTGAACTAGATAGTTGTAGGAGTCAGTAGGTTTATAATAGACACCAGTTGACAGTCTCTCCTGTGATGGAGACGGTGAGATGAAGAAAGTGGAGGGAAGTTTTGGAGACATTTCAAGTGAATTTGAGTGCAGGATGTAAATTGGATACAGGTGGGGAGGGGGGGGGGGGGAAGAGGATTGATAGGCAGATGGTTGTACAAAGGGCCAGGGATGAAAAGACGGAAAGTGTGAGACAAAAGGACTGAAGAGCCATGAATTGTGAAGCTAGATGAAGGAAAGTTCTTGGAAAGAGCATATCTGCTTGGTATTTCTGCAGCTAACATTGCCCGTTCATTTACTTCTCCTGGATTCAGTGGGCGGTGCAGTTTGAAGCTCAAAATCTGTATAACTGCAATAGACATTAGACAATAGACAATAGGTGCCAGCACCGCCATTCAATATGATCATGGCTGATCATCAGTCATGTATCCCGTTCCTGCCTTCTCGCCATATCCCCTGACTACGCTACCTTTAAAAGCTCCATCTAACTCTCTCTTGAAAGCATCCGGAGAATTGGCCTCCACTGCCTTCTGAGGCAGAGAATTCCACAGATTCACAACTCTCTGTGTGAAAAAGTTTTTCCTCATCTCCGTTCTAAATGGCTTATGCCTTATTCTTAAACTGTGGCCCCTGGTTCTGGACTCCCCCAACATCGGGAACATGTTTCCTGCCTCTAGCGTGTCCAAACCCTTAATAATCTTATATGTTTCAATAAGATCTCCTCTCATCCTTCTAAATTCCAGAGTATACAAGCCCAGCCGCTCCATTCTATCAACATATGACAGTCCCGTCATCCCGGGAATTAATCTCGAGAACCTACACTGTACTCCCCCAATAGCAAGAATGTCCTTCCTCAAGGAGACCAAAACTGCACACAATACTCCAGTCACAAGTCAACTTCTGCCATCCCTCGCCTTCCCTGGTGGCCTTGGTGTCCATTGTAACAACCACATATATATGTGTATGATAGAATTGCAGCTGCTGGTTTAAATCGAAGGTAGACACAAACCACATATACATGCTCAATGATATCCTGGGAACATTTCTGGTGAACTACACAATAATAGTGTTCTTTTGGTAATGTGGTATCAAAAACTATAATTCCTTCAAAGGGTGATGTGAAGAATTTAGTGCCAAATGTGGAAGCGCTGGAACAAATCATATTTATTCTACAAAGTATGTATATTTTGGATGGATTATTGCAATGTTATATTTTACAGAACTTGGCATTTGTATACCCTGCATGAGGCCTGTATTGTGTAAAATAAATACATGAAGGTCACATGTTGTACGGTGCATGTACATTATACTGTAGCTAATATTTTTGTCTTGATGTATGAAATAGAAGTATTAAGGATGCAATTTGTATGGATTAATTTACTTCTCTATAGTGTCTACCATAAGGATTTAATTCATCCAATAATACCATCCAAACATTTTATTTGATTTCAGACAGATATTGCTGTAGTTGTATATATGATATAAATGTATTTATATTATTCATTGTTAAAACAAAAGCCATTACTGATATACATTTTATATTTATTTTAGCAATACAGAATCTCAATATACTTGCTGATTTAAACATCAAATGAAGTTTATACTTGATTTTTCTCATTTACAAATGGTAATGCACTACAACCCACTTCTGATTAAAAACCGAGGGATTTATTCTGGGAACATGATTTCAAGACAAAGCAAACTGCATTTACAACTTGAAGGATGTCAAATTTTCAATATTACACACAAAAATTAATATTTTAGAAACATTAAGCGTGCTTGTATATATATATATATATAATATAATCTATATAAAAGTATTGTTAGATTTGCAACACATCTTAGATAGTCTATCACAATATCATAAACATGTTATTCTTAGAATAGGAGGAAGAGTACAATGTAGTTCATTCATTTATGAACTTCAAAGCAGCTTGGGTGCTGTACAGCAACATACAGCATTGTTTGGTTAGTATATATGCATTGCAATTTCATGCTTTCATTCAAATATAACATAAATTCATCTGGTTGCAAATCAATATTTAATCACCAACATTTAGAATGAAACTAAAATTGTACTTGAGAGTTTCTGAGAAATTAGTCAATGTTATCCGATATTTCTCATGCGATGAAAATTATGATGGAATGTTCATAGATATGCAGACCAGTATATAACATTAAAAAAGAGGAAACAGAATGGAAACAAAGCTCTTGCATAGAGGTCGACCCGCTTCGCTTCGGTTGGGATGACAGGTTTTGGAGGTGGAGGCTTCTTATTATTCTTTAACTGAAGCTTCCCAAGGCCGTTGTTAACCTGAATAGGTTTTCCATAGCAGTCATAGTTAGACAATTCAAAGTCACGGGGCAAGCTTCCAACAATGCTGAAGTCATTGGATCTCAGGTCAGATTTCGAAGTGCAAACCTTTTTGCACCTTGTTTCGGCGACCTAGCAAAACACAGAATGTAACTGTACATGTTTGGCAACAATGTAACAATGTAACAATGTACCATCAAGACGCCATATAACCATATAAGGAAGACACAAGGAACTACATATATCGCTTCACAAAAGAAAATCCCCCCAAATCATAATTCTTAGAACATAACATTTTATACAATTCACAAAATGATGCCTTCGTTTAAAGTGCCGTCGTAATTTGCACAGAAGGGAAATAATAATAGCGGTGCAATACACTTGCATACCAACATGTGGCGCCACAGGGTAGGAAAATACAGTAACCATTCACAGCCAGGCCGTGTCTGTCACAGCCTGGCTGTTTGGAAACTATGGAACAATTGAAGCTTCCAGTTGTGTTTAAAGGAGATGTACCTACCTTTTAACTTATTTTTACAAATTTGAGCACGTTTTAGGTAGTTTCTTGAAAAATCTAATAAAAGCGTTAAATTTCTTGCAAATTATGAGTTTTATTTGGGACAATTTCCTTTTGGAGACTACGCTAATATTGTGCAGAGTATTTTTTTTTAAGTCATTGTAATAAACAGTGGAATTTATTTCCTGCAAACTTCATATCAAGAAACAAATCAGAATGTCCTTGCAACCACTCTTGAATGTTTAAAATATCTTATGTCTTAATGTCTTAATGTGTAAAATATTCAATTTTCATGACAACAGCTTAGAAGGTGCGATATTGCACAGGTTCAGAGGAAAGGAAATTGCAAACTCAGCAAATTATAGAAATGAGGATCTACAGATTCTGATCTTGTATCAGAATGTAAATCTGGTCATTGGATCACTGGCAACATAATATAAAAAGATGCACTGCTGATAACCATAACTTAGATAATTTAACTTACAGTCAACTTTCTTCATAACAATTATAAAGGTCATTAAAAAAATTAAACTTACTTGAAAATTGACATCAATTTAATGGAAACATAAACCATCCATGTGATTATTTTTGACAGATGAGATTTCGGGTCAGGACCCTTCTTTAGATGTTAGAAGGATCCCGATCAGTCTTCAGAAGTCTCCTGACCCGAAATGTTATCTGTCCATTCCCTCCACAGATGCTCTCTGTCAGCCGAGTTCCTCCAGCACTTTGTGTTGTGGTCAAGGTTTCAGCATCTGCAGTTCCTTGTGTCTGGAATTTACGATTGAGCAATTTCCTCTGTTTTTAGCAATAAAGTAACTGATTGTTGGGCTATTTTGGTTTACGCTACTCATAAGATCAGAAATGATAGGAGGGGAATTAGGCATTTCAGCCCACCAAGTCTACTCCACCATTCAATCATGAAAAATCTATCTCTCTACCTCCTAACCCCATTCTCCTGCCTTCTCCCCACAACCTCTGACACCCGTACTAATCAAGAATCTATCTATCTCTGCCTTAAATATATCCACTGACTTGGCTTCCACAGCCTTCTGTGGCAAAGAATTCCACAGATTCACCACCCTCTGACTAAATACATTTTTCCTCATCTCCTTCCAAAAAGAACATCCTTTAATTCTGAGCCTATGACTTCTAGTCCCAGACTCTCCCACTAGTGGAAACATCCTCTCCATATCCACTCTATCCAGGCCTCCGGATATAAGACATTGTCAAGAGGTATGTTGAGTCGGTGTTTTCAGGACAGGTGGGGAAAGACAATCTAGCTGACTGATCTGATGCAAGTGATGAGATGCAATGGCACGAGAGCAATGACACGTCCAGAAGTTATTGTTCCAGGCGTACACGGGCCCTATCCCCGAACTCCACCTCCGCTACATTGATGACTGCGTTGGTACTACCTCCTGCACCCAGGCAGAACTCACTGACTTCATCAACCTCATCACTAATTTCCATCCTGCACTCAAATTCACATGGACCATCTCCGACATCTCCCTATCATTTCTAGATCTCACCATCTCCATCATAGGAAACAGACTATGACCGGCATCTACTAAAAACCTACTGACTCCCATTGCTATCTTCACTACACTTCTTTCCACCTTGCTTCTTGTAAAGACTCTATCCCCTACTTCCAATTCCTCTGTCTACGCCGCATCTGCGCCAAGGATGAGGTATTCCATGCCAGGGCATCGGAGATGTCCTCACTCTTTAGGAAACAGGGGTTCCCCTCTTCCATTATAGATGAGGCCCTCACTAGGGTCTGCTCGATATCCTGCAGCTCGGCTCTTGCTCCTCCTCCCCCATTCATAACATGGGCAGAGTCGCCCTTGTCCTCACCTTCCACCCCATCAGCCGTCGCATACAGCATATAATCCTCCAACATTAACGGGATCTCATTACTGGCCACATCTTCCCATCTCCACCCCTTTCTGCTTTCCGCAGAGACCGTTCCCTCCGAAACTCCCTGGTCAACTCGTCCCTTCCCACCCAAACCCCAAAACTGTGGGGAAACCGATCGCAGATCTTCAGTTCAGCCTAATGAGGGGGTGGAGGGAAAGGAGTAGTAGGATCCCCTTTTTGTTCTGAACACATTTGTTCTGATAATTTTTAATCCCATCTTCTGAGTTCACGTTCACTTGAGTTAGCCACCTCAAAAATCAAAGAATAGATTTTTAATATTTTAGCAATTCTACAGCTGCAGGCAATAATTTTATTCTGTACTCGACTAAGTGGGACCAGTTGTGTCCCAGTCACACAGGAGACCTGGTCCCCCAACGCAACCCATTCCCCAATGCAATATTCCACCATGGGTGGTGAGGGAGAGGGGGTGGTGTGGGGGAAGGGGGTGTGGGAGAGGGGTGTGTGTGGGGGAGGGGAGGTGTTGGGGAGTGGGGGGGGGGGGGTGGGGAAGGGTGTGTGTGTGGGGAAGGTGGTTGTGGGAGGGAGGAGGTGTGTGTGGGAGAGGGGTGGTGCGGGGGAGGGGGGTGTCCAGGAGGGGGTATGGGGAGGGGGGTAAGGGGGAAGGGGTTGCGTGGGGGAGGGGGCATGTGAGGGAGGGGGTGTGTGTGTGGGGTACGGAGTGTGGGGGGGAAAGGGTGGTGTGGAGGGGGTGGGGTGGTGTGGGTGTGTGGGGGAGAGGAGGTGTGTGTGGGGAGGAGGTGTGTATGGGGAGGAGGGGGGGAAGGGGGGGAGAGGGAAGGGCGGAAGGTGGGGTGTGGGAGGGAGGGGGGTTTGTGGGGTGAGGGACTCCACTCAGCGGCCATTGGCCGCGGAACCACACAGCACCTCCTGGATCCACTCATCGGCTTCCCCGACTCAACACATAGGTTTCCCCAACTCCACTCTTGCGGACTAAATCTGCACGGCTTGTGGACTCAATCTGCACGGCTTGTGGGCTCAGCCCCGCCTCCGGGATTTTATTCTCCTCGCCCCGGTGATTGACAGCGGTTGCCGGAAGGGGCGTTATCTTCATGGTGAGTGACAGCTGCAGGGGACCAATCTGCTGATCTCACGATTTTTTAAACCTTCATAACTTTAGTAATATTCCACCGATTGGAACAAAACTTGGTGCGCTTGGAGCAGAGGAGAACGGTGAGTAAGGTAGTTAAAAAATCCTAGTGATATAGGGTACTGTTTTTGCTCAAATTTAAAAAAAAAGCAAACCGGAAGAGGACAAGATGAGAGTTTTAGCAATAGTATAGAAGATGTCCCACAATTGCTCCGTTATTCTGCTGCTTTTCCTTATTTTAACTCCATGGTTTTTCTATGTTCCTTGATGAATTAACTTAATTGTTCCTCTTTCCAATTGCTTTTTAAAATCTCGCCATAACCTTGCTTCTGCCCTACCATTCTCTTCCCCAACATCCACCTGCCTGGCAGATGGTCTTTGATGAATTTTCAATTTTGGCCTTTTGTTCATCTTTAGTGACACCACAGTGCTTTCAATTTTATTAGAATACATTTTACAGATCCCTGATGAGTGCAATTTTAAATCTAACCTATTTCTTTCCACCTCACTGTTTGCTACTCGTGTTGTCTGTTTTATTTTTTTCACAAATTTTATTCTCAAACTCCAAAATCACTTCTCCAGTCACATACTTCATCACACTTTTGTCATTTTCAATATTTCTCCTATTGTTTTATATGTTACAGTCATGGTTGATGAGGTGTTCTCATTTTTCCTTCTCTTGTCTGCTCTATCAGGTTTCCCATGACTAGATCCATATTGAACATTCTCATATATTTGTTTATGTATAGGTCCGCACCGATTTTCCGGCAACTGCTGGTCTGGTACGTCCTTTAATCCAGACAAAATTTCGAGAGTGCACTTAAACCTCCCCCCCCCCCCTCCCCCCCCCCCCCCCCTCCCCCCGGGGAAATCCCCCTGAAAATTGGGCGTCTAGGCCGGGAGAGGTGGCTGATCTTGATCGCATCGGGACTTCTGGACTCTGGAACTCCTGTTCAGGCAGATCCGTTCCCAAAGCCGACTTCCGATGCTGGCTTTGTGGGCCAGTATCTCCCCCTGAGGCAGTGACCTCTGTTGGTCCAACAAAATGGATAATACGGCAAGATACTGGAACCAAGGGTGCTGGAAAATCAATGGTGGACCTGTACTAGATAGAAAGTAGTCCCATAGAATCTCCACTCCATTGCATTTACTTCCCTCCACTCGCGAATTAATCTCAAAGTAGATGAAATCATTAAAATATTATCGTCGCAATTTCATTGTCTATGAACAACCCCTTTTTATGTGGCACATTTTTAATTGACATATATAATTTCCTGCCTACCTTTTGGCAGTGTTTATTTTTCTTGCTACTTTTCTACTCCCTCTAATGAGATCAGCCAGCAACTTTCCTTTTACTCTTTCAGAATGCATTACATCTTCCAATATTTTATTCCCAATCCTGATTTTTCTGCAGCCAGATGACAGTAATCCCACCAAATCAACTCCAAGTAATATATTATTCCTTCCTGTTCCTCCTGTTTTATTAAAGTCAATCTGTACATTGCAGTAAGCAGACTTAACTCAATTTTTATGAGTAGTTCCTCTTGGTTTGGTTAGTTGTTGGCGGATTATAAAGAGTTGCATGATAGACCCATGCCATCTTGGGTCCCGCTGAAAAGACCATATGTCGGCTACTGACATTGTACATCTGATGCCAAATGCTTATTGCAATTTATCTGTCATGGATCCAATTGCTGCACTGTAAAGCTCATTCATCTCCCAGCAGTTTGCAATGTAGGAGTTAGATCAGGGCTTCAGCCCTATGCCAGGGTAACCAGGACACCAGCTAAGGCTGCCACAGTTTGCAAGAGGTGATGTACATCTGGCCCACAGTAGGGCACATCCTGAGCAATGGAATGATTCAATATCAAGGATTCACAAGATACCATAAGATTGACAGCATCACTAGATATTATTCATTTATACTACGATGAACTAATATACACTCACACGCGCACACACACACACACACTCTCAAACACAAAACCCTATTATAAAGTCTCCCGTGGTCTGTCTCACTTTCTCTTTTTCAGAGAGCCAATACTTAACATTGACATTGCTTTGTTACATTGTTTTCTTGACCATGGCCAATAAAGATCACATGGAGGCCGTCGGAATGAAGCCCCATTTGTGTTCATTATAGAAACATAGAAAATAGTTGCAGGAGTAGGCCATTCGGCCCTTCGAGCCTGCACCACCATCCAATTCATGGCTGATCATCCAACTCAGTTACTGTACCTGCTTTCTCTCCATACCCCCTGATCCCTTTAGCCACAAGGGCCACATCTAACTCCCTCTTAAATATAGCTTGAGGAAACTATCCTCCTCCTCCAGGGCAAAGGGCCACTGAGACCCAATCAAAATGATGAGGTTGCCAGAGATGCACAAGACATGCATGCCTAAGCTCCTCATCGATCACAACTGTATATGAATGATCTGGTCAGAAAAACATTTTGCGGATTATGCATTGGTCCATTCCGTCATTTAAGCCTCTGACCCTCCTTACATGTGCAGCTCATGTTGTTTTGCTCTTTGCACCTCTCTTTGTAGGAGAGGTCGTCGGCATCACCACAAAGGAAGATCAGAAGGGAGGAAAAAATCAGCGGGAAGGTGAGCAGGTTGCGGAGAATGATGGAAACAATCACAATGCGCTATTTTACCCTACATGGCAACACATTATTTCAGATCATGGTAGTATAGGGACGATCACAGCACGTTCGAAGGACGCATCCATGGGGAGAGGCATCAGGCTGCAGGCTGGCAGGAGACAAAGATAACCTGGTGTGAGAACAATCCAGAGAAGGAGTGGAGTGTCCCTATCTACATCGCCCAAGAGGACTCACATAAAAACTACAAGCGGGATCTTTGGGGTTGAAGGCTAATTGGCTGCCACAAATTATCTCCCAGGTCAGGGGGCATTGTGGGAGAAGACAATGCAAGTAGTATCATTTGGAGCGCAGACACAATGGGCTGAAAGACTGTGCTGTGTGACTTTTGGAGATCTATCTTTCTTAGGGTGGCACTGTGGAGCAACTGGCAAAGTTGCTGCCTCAGAGCACTGGTGGTCAAACTCCATGTGCTGTCGTGAGGAGTTTGCTTGTTCATAAAGTCACAAGTAATAGGAGTAGAATTAGGCCATTCGGCCCATCAAGTCTATTCTACCATTCAATCGTGGCTGATCTACTTCTCCCTCCTAACCCCATTCTCCTGCCTTCTCCCCATAACCTCTGACACTCGCACTACTCAAGAATCTATCTCTGCCTTAAAAATATCCACTGACTTGCCTCCACAGCCTTCTGTGGCAAAGAAGTCCACAGATTCATCACCCTCTGACTAAAGAAATTTCTCCTCATCTCCTTCCTAAAGGAACGTTTTCCCAGTGAGCATGTGCCTTTCTTCCAGGTGCTCCAATTTTTTTCCTCCATGCCAGAGGACTGGAAGGTTAATGGACTGCTGTAAATTGCTAGTGCTAGATATAAGTGGTGGAGGAGTGTTGGTGAGGTGGAGGAGGGTTGGTGGGATGGGCGGTGGATGGAGTGTTGGGAGGAGAAAATAAGATTAAGCATAAGCATGTGCTCGACCCCGGCACAAACGCAGTGGGCCAAAGGGTCTGCTTCCATGTTTTATCATGTTAGCATTCATAGCAAAAGGATTTGAGTATAGGAGCAGGGAGGTTCTACTGCAGTTGTACAGGGTCTTGGTGAGACCACACCTGGAGTATTGCGTAGTTTTGGTCTCCTAATCTTAGAAAAGACATTCTTGCCATAGAGGGAGTACAGAGAAGGTTCACCAGACTGATTCCTGGGATGGCAGGACTTTCATATGAAGAAAGATTGGATAGACTCGACTTGTACTTGCTAGAATTTAGAAGATTGAGGGGTGATCTTATAGAAACTTATAAAATTCTTAAGGGGTTGGACAGGCTAGGTGCAGATAGATTGTTCCCAATGTTGGGAAAGTCCAGAACAAGGGGTCACAGTTTAAGGATAAAGGGGAAATCTTTTAGGACTGAGATGAGAAAAACATTTTTTACACAGAGAGTGGTGAATTTGTGGAATTCTCTGCCACAGAAGATGGTTGAGGCCAGTTCATTGGCTATATTTAAGAGGGAGTTAGATGTGGCCCTTGTGGCTAAAGGGATCAGGGGGTATGGAGAGAAGGCAGGTACAGGATACTGAGTTGGATGATCAGCCATGATCATATTGAATGGCGGTACAGGCTCGAAGGGCCGAATGGCCTACTCCTGCACCTATTTTCTATGTTTCTATGTTTCTATGTTGTGGCTCAGAAGAAGTTTTTTATTAGAGGGCCAGTATGATTCAGAACAACAGACAGCCAACCATGTCATCTCTGGGTGCCCGCTCTACCACCCACCAAATGGAGCTCAGGGCCTGGCAGACATTGACGCAGAGATAACAACCTGGCTGCTCAACACCCGGCTTGAGGTCTAACCATTCCTTTGGTTTATGTTTCATTTGCAAGAAGAAGATTCACACAATTATAGCTGGCATGCTCTAGATAAGTGGCATAGTGGTGTAGCATTTGGTGCCGGTGACACACAGATGCCATGAGCCTGCTTTAGTCCTAGCCTTCACACTGTCTGTTCAGACATTACACGATGTCCTAGTGACCGCGTGGGTTTCCCTTCAATGCTCTGCTTTTCTTCCACACCCAAACGTGAGATACAGCTGGTAGATTAATTGGTTACTGTTAATTATCCCTCGCATAGGTGGTTCGTAAAATATTCAGGGTGGTGTCTGAACGTGTCCAAGACTTTAGAGATATAGCGCTGAAACAGGCCCTTCGGCCCACCGAGTCCACGCCGACCAGTGATCATTCCATACACTAAAACTAACCTACACACTAGGGACAAGTTACAAATTTGTCAAAGCCAATTACTCTACAAACCTGAAGGTACACAAAAAAGCTGGAGAAACTCAGCGGGTGCAGCAGCATCTATGGAGCGAAGGAAATAGGCAACGTTTCGGCCCGAAACGTTGCCTATTTCCTTCGCTCCATAGATGCTGCTGCACCTGCTGAGTTTCTCCAGCTTTTTTGTGTACCTTCGATTTTCCAGCATCTGCAGTTCCTTCTTAAACACTCTACAAACCTGTATGTCTTTGGGCTGCGGGGGGAAACCGGAGCACATGGAGAAAACCCACGCGGTCACAGGGAGAATATGTAAACTCCATACAGACAGAACCCATAGTCAGGATCGAACCCTGGTCTCTGGCACTGTCAGGCAGCAGCTCTACCGCGACACCACTGTGCCGCCCTTTGTCTACAGCCCTTTGAGCTGTGGGGGAGAATGGGTTGCAGTGAAATAAGTCGGGGAGTAGGTTTGCCCTGAGAGAGGCAGAGACTCAATGGGGTGAATATTATGAGAAAATATGGAATGCGTTCAGGTCCGTCTAACCGAATGCTGGAGATAACAGTGGGAAGTGTCCGACCCTTGCATCTCACAGAAAGTTGTGCAGAGCAAGAAGAAGACCACGCTCGATCTGGAGATGAAACACCCTTCTGTGCAAGGATTGGCAATCAGCCAGTCACATAGTCGACTCTGTGTCAGGACGGAGCCTACCTTTGTCTCATCACAGCTTTACAGAGATCCATGTTGTCACCCAGGAACTGGTTGCTGCTCTTCAAGAACTTCTAGTTCCAATCTAGTTCATTGCCACGTGTACCGAGGTACAGTGAGAAAGCTTTTGTTGCGTGATTATTACATTAAAGTTCTTCTAATTTAGCATCCAATGCCCACCGAGACCATTCCCTCCGCAACTCCTTGGTTCACTCATCGCTTGCCACTCAATCTGCCCACTCCCCGGTGCTTCCGCTACTTTCCACTACAACCGCAGGAGATATATCACCTGTCCCTACACCTCCTCCCTTACCTCCATCCAGGGATCACAGCAACTGTTCCAGATGAGATAGAGGTTCACAAGCACCTCTTCAACGCTCCTGATGTGGGCTCATATATATATATATATATAGACGAGATCAAACATAGACTGGGTAACCATTTCACTGAACACTTGTGCTCAGTCTGCCATTCACATAACATAGTTTCTGAGCTGGGCCTCCTCCATTGCCATCTTGAGACTACATACAAACTGGACGAACAGCATCTCATATTTTGCTTGGCTGGCTTACATCCCAACAGTAGGAATATTGAATTCTCCAATTTGAAGTAAAAACCCCATCTCACCCCCTTCCTCCTATCCCGTGCTCCATCCTACCACCTAGTTGCTCACCCCTTCCCTAATCCCCCACCCTGAACCTTTCCATCTATGTCCCTCCCTCTGGCTTCACACTTCACTCCTCTCCTTGTCTGGTACCCTTACGAGTCCTTTCATCTCTAGTCTTTGTCCACCCATTGTGAATCAAACCCTTCTCCCCTCACCTGCATCCACCTATCACTTGCTAAGCTTTGTCTCACCCCCATCACTTTTTTTCATCTTTCTCTCCACCACTACTACGGTCAGTCAGATGAATTGTTCCAACTTGAAACATCTCCTGTCCATTCCCTCCACAGATACCCCTTGACCTATTGAGTTACTCCAGCAATTTATGTTGGCTCAAGATTCCAGCATCTGCAATTCCCTGCATCTCATGGATGCAATTGTTCTTTTTGTGATTGTAAGCCTATAATCATGGTGCTCCACGGTTATAGGTTTCCAGTAACATTTGCTGCTTGTTTTATACACTGATGATTTTGATCTGGTCATACAAGTTATGATTAGCAAGTTTGTGAATGTGATGAAACCTGGTTGGGCTGTCGATGGGAAGAAGGATCGTCTTAGGCAACAAGACAACATTGAGAACTTGATAAGATGGGCAGAGCACCAGCAGTTGTAAATTGATCCTGCTAAGGGTGAGGTTGTGCATTTTCGGAGAATAAATAGAGCTAGGGCATATGTAATGATTGGTAGGGCCCTAAGGACTATTGAATAAAGGGACTAGTGTAAAAGGTCAAGGAAGGTGAATGTGACAGCACAGGTAGCAAGGTGGTCAAGATAGCAATTGGAAAAATTGTCTAGAGCAATGGGGGCATGGAATATAAGAGCTGGGGTTATGGTACATCTGTACAAAACACTATTTAGAACACAATTAGAATACTGTGGGAACATTTGGTGACCATCTATGGAAAGGACATGATGCATTGGAGAGGAAATGGAGGAAATTCTCCACTATGTTGACTGTGACGGAACATTTCCGTTATGAGAGAAAGGATCAGCTTATTTTTCTTTGATGGGGAGATTTGTGGGGGGGGGGGGGGGGGGGGGCGGGGGGCGGTATTATGAGAGATACCAAAAAGTAGATAGGAACAAATATTTCCCCATAGTAGACATCTAAAATCAGGGGCATGGGTTTACAAAAGGTGTAGGAGATTTTGCAGGGATCTGAGGAATAATTTTCTTTCACCCAGCGAGAGGTCGGAATGTAGAGGTTCCTAGAGCGTGCACTGTGGTAGAGGGAGGCACTCTCATATTTAAGATGTATCTTGAAAAGCACTTGAATTGCCAAAGCACAGGAGGTTACAAGCCAAGTGTTGGAAAATAGGATCAGCATGGAAAGGCACTTTGTAGTCAGCATGGACATGCTGATTATAGTAAAATCTACATTTTTTTTAAATCATGCTACCTACTATTAAGTCTGAATAATTAATATACAGTACAAAAAGAAGACGACCACTCACTGGACCATGTGTAATCTCTTGATAAGCTTTCATTCCAAAAATATCTTTTAATCATGACCGTTTGCTTCTTAACACAAGCTGAGCCAAATTAGGGTCCAATTTTCCACCATCTCTTAGATCCTGTGAGGTTTTACATTTTCATGAACATTATGCAAAAAATTTATCATGCTAAAATTTATATAAACCACATTGGCCCTCCTCGTTATCTTCTCAAAAATGTCCGTAGGTTGGTCAGTCAGAAATGCCCTTCTACAGCCTTTGCTGACTCTAATGGTTAATCCGTGCCTTTTAAATTAATGGTTGTTCTGGCTTGTATTTTGCTCATTTTATTCCTTCCTCCCTTTTGAAACAACAGCACATAATTTGGAGTTATCTGCTTCTATGATGCCACTCCCACATACCATATCTTGGAGTTTACTCACCAGCTTTGTGATCTAGCTTGCTGTCTACACTATCAGGCCCACCTTAATGGTATGAATGCTCTGCTTCAGGGCAAGAAACAACTTGTTTCTGACCTCACTGAGAAAGTCATGTTGTTTCAGACTAAATTGAAACTTTTCCAAAAACAACTGCATTCTATATAGTCATATTTCCACCTGCCATCAGATGTTTTCTCTAACAAAATAGGGACATTTCTGTATCCATTAAATTAAATTAAATTAAATTTCTTTATTTATATAGCACATTTTTAGTCAACTTGCATTGACCCCAAAGTGCTTCACATAATTACATTCACACACACAGGCAACGGTGGGTGAAGTGTCTTGCCCAAGGACACACACAGGCAAAGGTGGGTGAAGTGTCTTGCCCAAGGACACAACGACAGTATGCACTCCAAGCGGGATTCGAACCGGCTACCTTCCGGTTACCAGCCGAACACTTAGCCCATTGTGCCATCTGTCGTCCATTAGTATCCAACAATACTCAAAACTTTGAGAGATATTGGAAAACTCAAATTCTTTGCTGAACCATTTGCAGTCACCTCAGGGGCAGGGAATCTAATTCCTCTTCTAAAAAATTAATGTAAAATGTTTTGATTTGCTTTGCAGCAAATATTGCAAAAGAAGTCTGCTTAAATTCTTCCATTGTCCTGATCTTTAATAGTTTCTGAAAATACAAAAAAGAAGCACCTGGAGGGTGAATTTCATAGGTGTCACAAGCCCAAAGGCAGAAGATCCCAAGAACAGACAAGCACAGTGGGTTCAAGCATCTCCCTCGAGTAGAATCATAGCATCATACATCACGGAAACAGGCCCCTCGGCCCAACTTGTCCATGCCAACAACGATGCCTCATCCAAGCTAGTACCATTTGCCCATGCGTGGCCCATATCCTTCAAACCTTTCATATCCATGTAACTGTCCAAGTACCGTAATGGCATGAGATGATATGAGGAGCTGACCCAAAGGAGGAAATGTGGTCTGGGGTGGAACAGCCATGATCATGTTGGCTGCTGAGGCCAGACAGTCTATTGTTGCTTCTATTTTCTTGTGTTCTTATTCTTAAATAGACAGACTGTTATTCTGAAAACAAGCTCTCTAATAGTAAATGCCTCCAGAGGGAGAAACAATCTTGCACTAATTATCTTGTTAAGATCCATCAGAAGTCAGCTATATTTCAGAAAAAAACATCTTTACTTTGTTTTCATAGAAAGCACACAAATCCTGCCAAATATATTAGAGAATCAGAAAAAGGAGATTAAGGAACCAAAATAAATAAATCAAAAGAAAAATACCAGAGAGGTGGGTAAAATTGAAAGATGATGAAAACCAAGAACCTGATGATCTATATCCCGAAGATTTGAAAGTGAATGCTCTGGTTAGCATCATGGATTCTAGAACTGCTCCTGTGGATTGGAGAGTAGCAAATATAACTCCAATATTTAAGTAAGGAGGGAAAGAGAAAACAAGGAACTACCGACTTGTTAGCCTAACATCGGTGTCAAGAAAAATGCTGGAATACATATTGAAGGTTGTAATAACAAAAAGGAACAATAGAATTGAGCAGCAAAACATAAACGGCTGAAGGAACTCACGTTGCATCTGTGGAGAGAAATGGACAGATGGTGTTTCAGGTTGGGACTCTTCCTCAAACTTGGATTGTGTTCTTTGCAATGTCAAAGGTTGAGGGGAGACTTGATAAAAGTATATAAAATTATGAGTGGCACAATTAAGGTGGATGGTAGATAAGGTCAGAGGCTTTTCCAGGGGTGTAAATGTCGAAGACTAGAGGGCATGGCTTTAAGGTGAGAGGAGCAAAGTTTAAAGGAGATGTGGGGGGGACAAATTATTCACACAGAGGATGGTGGGTGCCTGGAAGACACTGCCGGGGATGGTGATGGAGGCAGACACAGTAGTAGAATTTAAAAGGCTTTAGATGGGAACATTGATATGCAAAGAATGGAGGAACGTGGACCACGTGCAGGCAGAGGAGATCAGTTTATCATCACATCTTGTTCAGCACAGAGATTACGGACCTGTTCTTGTGCTGTACTGTTCTATGATGTTCACTACTTAAAGCCCTGTCCCACAGTACGAGTTCATTCCAAGGGCTCTCCCGAGTTTGCCCTGATTCGAACTCGGAGATTTACGGTAATGGCCACTCGTCGGTACTCAGGGCTCTCGTGGACATTTTTCAACATGTTGAAAAATCTTCATGAGTCTTCCCGTGCTTACCTGCCGTTAGCGAGTCTTCCCGAGTACCTGCCGTTAGCGTTACGAGCCGCTAAGAGACGTCCCCGTGCTCCGAAGTACCCGCTACGTTCATTCTCCGTGCTTACCACGAGTTTGATTTTTTTTAAACTCGGGAGAGCTCTAAAAGCCTCTAAAAGACCTGGGTTCGATCCTGATTGCGGGAGCTGTCTGTATAGGGTTTGCACGTTCTCCCTGTGACCGTGTGGGCTTTCTTCGGGTGCGCTGGTTTCCTCCCATACCACAAAGATGTGCAGGTTTGTAGGGCTTCTTAAATTGTCCCTAATGTGTAGGAGAGAACTAGTATATGGGTGATCGCTTGTCGGTGTGGACTAAGGTGCAACACAGTGCCACAACTGTAGAGTGCTGCCTTACAGCACCAGATACCCAGGTTTGATCCTGCCTATGGAAGAAGCTGTCTGTACAGAGTTTGTACATTCTCTCCGTGACTGTGTGGGTTTTCTCCGGGAGCTCCGGTTTCCTCCCACATTCGAAAGAGTACAGGTTTGTTGGTTAATTTGCTTCGGTAAGAATTCAAAACTGTTTCTTGTGTGTAGGATACTGCTAGTGTACAGGGATTGCTGGTCAGCGAGGACTCGGTGGGCCGAAGAGCCTGTTTCTGTATCTCTATAAACTAAACTAAACTACACTACACTAATCTTCTGGATCACTACTAATGTGTAGACTAAGCTTTAAGTTCGACCCACCAAACCCTCAATACTCCCTGGGGCCCAGGTTTCAATGTTCCCCTGAACCTTACTAAATTAGGTTTAGATTTAGGTTTATTAATGTCATGTGTACCGAGGTACAGTGAATAGATTTTTTGCATCCGATCCAGTCAAATCAGATAATACAATCATAATACAATACATAAATACTATCAAACCAAGCTCATATACCATCGGAAGAGCAAAGGGAAAGAAACGGAGTGCAGAATAAAGTTGTCAGCATGCTCAGAATATTGTCTTCCTTTCAATATTGGACACTATCCTTAAATTCCATAATTGGTCACAGATGGGTCAATCATTCCATAGTCTTTATGTCTCAATAGAGTATATCTTTGTTGAAAATTACAAAGGATTTGCTGCAATGTACTTCAATGCATGTCTGCTGTCTTATTTCTCAATTGATTTCCCAGGCCACTGATGCCAACTCTGTGATCATGCCTTTGTGTTTGCCATTATTCAAGTTAAAAACACCTGGTCCAAACCTAAATTTCTCCTTTTCAAAGTTGACTGTGAAATTCCAGCATGCACAATCACTCCTCCTCAAAGGATCCTTTTCTTTGAGTAATAATAAATCCAGTCTCATTACATATGACCAGATCTAAACCAACTTTCTTGGTTCTGCAATATATTGTTTGAAACATGTATTTTGAATATTTTATCTGAACATGTTGTTAAGGTTACTTCAGCTAACTTGGTTTGTCCAATCTAGAGAGTCATAGGATGATACAGTATGGAAACAGGTCCTTTGTCCCAACTTGCTCACACCGGCCAACATGTCCCAGCTACACTAGTCCCACCTGCCCACATTTGGTCCATATCCCTCCAAACCTCTCCTATCCATGTAACTAACTGTTTCTTAAAAGTTGGGATAGTCCCTACCTCAACTACCTCCTCTGGCAGCTTATTCCATACACCCACCACCCTTTGTGTGAATAAGTTACCCCTCAGACTCCTATTAAATTGTTTCCCCTTCACTTTAAGCCTATGCCCTCTGATCCTCGATTCATCTACTCTGGGCAAGAGACTCTGTGCATCTACCCGATCTATTCCTTTCATGATTTTATACACTATATGACAATTACAGTAAAATACCTCCCATGTTCATGCTATTTATTGATTTATACTCTGTCCTATTCAGTAACTATATTAATGGGACCTGCAGACCGCTTCCACAAGTGACTCATTTTCATTTATATTTACCTCCACTTAAACTGATTCTACATTTCATCATCTAGATCATTTATACATCATTTAATAATGGAGCTATCTGACATTTGTTTCGCTTTCTACCCGCCCTGAAATGTTAGGTAAGGGACATGAGACTGCAGATGCTGGAACCTTGAGCAACAAAAAAACAATCTGCTCCAGAAACACAGCGGATTGGGCAGCATCTGGGGAGGGAGATGAATAGTCGATATTTCGGGTCGAAATCCTTCCTCTGCACTGACCAGCTGAGTTCCTCCAGCAGATTTAAAAAAAAATATTAAGTACTCTGCAATTTTCAGGTCCAAGCCTCATCACCTTGTAACCAAGTCCCTTTCTCAGATCACACTGTTTCATGCTGTTTGCAGACACAAGGAACAGCAGTTGAATTCTGTGTATATAAACAAAGAGCCTTTGATTGCAGATTTTTCCTATCTTTTTATACTGATTCTATTTGGAGAGATGCACTACAAATTGGAGATCACCTCTCAATTCCTTTCACTTTGGTTATCATCCTTTTCACATGGCATTTTCATCCTTGCATGTTCCTTCCTACTTAATGTTCTTCCCCTCGCCTGAACCTTCCCCTGAAAACAGTTCAAGAATCAATTCAGAGGATGCATAGATTCTGCCTCAAAGATTCAAATGAGGACATTCACAGGCCAGGCTACAAAAAGAGGCATTTGGGATCGTGTTAGAAAGAATGTACTTAACAGCAAGTAGGTTGGAGGAGCATGGGGCAGCCCTGTAAATCAGCACACCTATAGAAACACCCATGATACACTCTTTACTAGCTGACATCACAGCATGCATTAAGTCACTCACGTTGGCTTACCACTACTTGTGCTCCAGTGGATCGTCACATAGCTGCCAAATTGGCTCTAGACACCACTGTTCAGAGGGGGTTGCATGGTATCAAAAGCAGTGCAGCAATCTACTCTGGTCATGTCAACAGAAGGCATTTCTCAAGACCTTGGAGAGACACAGCTATGTAGGTTAAGCCCAAATACAGGACTTCAGCTGCTGATGAGGAAAAAGCTTTTCCAGATATTCACTTAATGTGTGGTGTGGTGGCACTGTGGCACAGCGGTAGATTTGGTGCCTTCCAGACCCGGGCTCGATCACGACTACGGGTGTTGTCTGTACGGAGTTTCCTCCCACATTCCCAAGAAATACAGGTTTGTAGATTGATTGGATTCTGTAAATTGTCCCTAGTGTGTAGGACAGAACTAGCATACAGGTGATCACTGGTTGGCGCAGACTTGATGGGCTAAACTAAACTAAACTAATCTAAAATTAAACTAAGAAGGGGGGGGGGGGGTGCACCTCCTATGGTATATTGATGATTCTATTAATGAAACAGAGATACAATCTCCTCAGGAAATCATTTAAAAAAATCACCAATCGCTCTCCATACCACCCTTCCATCACTCATTTTCCTCTCAGTCTCAGCAATCAGCCCCTCTGCTCTAAATTCTGGAAGATGAAGCCCTTATTCACCAGCACATCTGCACTTCTTCCATGAGACACAATGAACTGCAGATGCTGGATTCGTGAGTGAAACGCAATGTGCTGAAGTAACTCCGTGGGTCAGGCAGGATCTGTGGAGGGAACAGACAGGTAGGGTTTCGGGTAGGTTCTGAAGAAAGCTCCTGACCCGAAATGTCTCCTGTCTATTCCCTCCTCAGATGCTGCCTGACCCACTGAGTTACTCCTGCACTTTGTGTTTTACATCCCTTCCACGCCTGGCATGTATGAACTGAAAGATATACATTTCCGGAGCAGAATGGAGACTGGACTGGAAGATACCAAGTACAAGATTACGCATCAATTGTTGATGGCATATAAGGAGGAAGGCATTATCATCAATGGAGGAAGAAGCCAGGAATGTGTTAGTCAATGTTATTCATTAAAAATACAATGGTTTCTGAGCATCAGGTGATGCTGTGGGCATTGTAAATGGCTTGGGGCAGTTTGGTGCAGTTGGCAACACAGCTGGAGAAGTTGACCAGCTGCATGAGCAGCACACTGGAGGATCCAGGTCCATATTGCAATTCCCCAGACTTATCCATTGCATGTCTCAGTGGGAGACACTCCAAGGGAACACATTGCTTTGCACACAGATGCTCGAGGTCACTACCATAGATTCCACAGGTACCTGTGCAGAGACATTTCTCACAGTCTTAACCAGCTGATTGATCGATAGGGGAAAACATTGTAATGGTAGTTAATGATCGATACACAATCACTGACTATTTCCACTTTTCATCGGAAAGGTGGTGGAGACTTTTATGCTTTGCTACAAATGATATTGGATAGTCAGTGAGTGGAGTTCCTGGAAAGAGCTTCATAATTACCAGGTCCAAGTATTATTACATCCTTATAACACAAACAGAAATGGAGATTTGCATCTGAGATTTCCCAATTAGATACACAGTTTACTACATTATATGTATTATTACTGATTACATTTGTGGTTTGCTTTAGAGATACAGTGTGGAAACGGGCACCGGTCCACCGAGGCCGCGATGACCAGCGATCACCCCGTATACTAGCACTATCCTATGCACTACAATTCTACCAAAGCCAGTTCATTTACGAACCTGTCTTTGGATTGTGGGAGGAAACTGGAGCACTTGGAGAAAAACCATGCAGTCACGGGGAGAAATGTACAAACTCCGTACAGACAGCACCCGTAGTCAGTTTCGAACCTGGGTCTCCGGCGCTGTAAGGCAGTAACTCTACCGCTGCACTGCTGAGTCGTGCTCAACACTTTGTCAAGGTATTTATAGCAAATATGCTTTTGGCATGGATGTGCAATGAATAAGAAGTTGGGTTGGGCGAGAACATAATGTTGGGGCTGGATCAGTGTCGTTTTGAATTTATAAGAAATAAAGACAGGGGGAAGCCATTCACCACTTTGAGTTTGCTCCAACAGGTTATGGCTGATGGAGACACAGAGACTATTGATGCTGGTCTTGTGCAAAATAACAAAGTGCTGGAGGAACTCAGCGGACCAGTCGGCATTTGTGGAAGGAAATGGACTGTTCAAAGAGCATTTCATGCAAGTTGTTTAAATGTGAGGGATTATAGGATTTAATCTTCCAGATTTGAGAGCAGAGGGACAGAGCACTGGGACTGAGAAGGAATTGGGGGATAGTTGAAGTGGTAGGGAGGAGAATGATTGGTGATGATCTCTGGAGTAGGGCCACTTCTCTCCACAGATGCTGTCTCCTGACCCACTGAGATCAGAGCTGGTTTTCCTCATCTGCTTTCACGTCCTTAGCCAGTAACTCTTAATTCCTCCACCTCTCTCAGATCTGAATACATAAAAGGGTACGGCCTTTTGAGGCAAGGAATTGTAAAAATGCATCATCCTTTGATAGAAGTAATGTTTCCTTTTCTCAGTTTGCAATGGACACTCTCCTACTCATAGAGTCTTTACCCGCTGGACCTAAGCAGAAACATCTTCCCAGCACGTACTCTGGCAAGCTTCCTAAAGATGCGATATTTCTCAAGAAAATTGTTTCTCATGGTTCTGAAAGTTACTTACTACAGACCTAACTTCCTCAATCTTCCCTCATAATTCAATCCCTCCATGCCCAGGGTCAACCCAATGAACCTTCACTCAACAGCCTCCAATGGTAAAGATAGTGGAGTCAGGGGATATGGGGAGAAGGCAGGAACAGGGTACTGATTGTGGATGATCAGCCATGATCACATTGAATGGCGGTGCGGGCTCAAAGGGCCGAATGGCCTACTCCTGCACCTATTGTCTATGGGCCATGGTCTATTGTAATAATTATTTCCTTAAAAAGAGGACCAGGATTATTCACAGTCCTCTTGATGTCTCAGAGAAATGCCTCACTGCTGCCTTGCACAGTTGTAAGTCATCCGTGCTTTTATATTCTGCCCCCCCCCCCTCCCCCCTCCCTCAAAATTAAAACCAGCATTCTATTTGCCTTTTTCACAACTGCTGCACATGTATGCCAGTCTTCCATGTGTCATCTGTGTGGATCTGAAATCCCTTAATACGTCAGCTTTCTATTCTCTTTCTCCACTTAAATGACAATCAATGTCACCATGCTTCATTCCACAGTGAAAAACGTCATACTCTACATTATACAATATTTGACTCATTGTGTGGGAAGGAACTGCAGATGCTGGTTTAAACCGAAGATAGTCACAAAATGCTGGAGTAACTCAGCGGGACAGGCAGCATCTCTGGAGAGAGCAATGGGTGACGTTTTGGGTCGAGACCCTTTTTCTGAAGAAGGGTCCCGGCCTGAAACGTCAACTATTCCTTCTCCCCAGAGATGCTGCCTGTCCTGCTGAGTTACTCTTGGGTCTTGTCTCTATATTTGACACATTGGCAGTTTTTGTCAACGCCTAACCATTTTTGGAATACAACCATTGCACCCACTACCTGGAGAGCAACTTCCTTTAGGTTCCTAGAATGCACACCCGCAGATCCTCTGGATTTCCATTATATAGCTAAAACTAAGGGTGGCCAGGTAATAATATCTGTCCTACATCATGGAACAGTGTAAGTGATATAAAAACGGCAGCACAATGAGCTGGAGAAAATGTGCAACAATCATGGGCAACTGATGCCAGAACAAATATAATAATTATGATGCAGCGATGATCACTAGATATTAAACAGAACCCCTCAAGACCACATTTATGAGGTATATATCAAATCTCAATAAAGGTATGATTATACCATCCTCATATGGATGAGGTAACATTATAAAACAGGTACACCTGCCTATCAATAGCCTCACAGTTCAACTTTTGACTGAAGTAAGAACTAGATTTCTCTCTGTTACTGCAGGCTATCTTCATCGAACTCTAAGTTCAATCGACCGAACACTTCCTTTAAAAGGTTCTATAGTGTACTCAATTGATGCTATCATTTGAACATCAAAGGGAAGTTTCTATTGGTTACAGATGTGCATGCATTAATGATAACAGATGGCTGCATAAAACTTCTTTTTGCAAATGGGCTTCAGGGTGCTGAAGTGTCTCTTGATAATATGACATGTGCCTTTTATAACAGATTCAATTTACTTTAGCAGATCTGAGATCAGAATATGTAAATATTCTGTCAAATAATATTCATTTCAGGTGCTGGGAACCTCATGCATAGTACACTCACTAGACATTAATACTACCCCACAACCGTGGAAGTTGACATGAGACTAACAGGGGGCAAGACATTGAATGAAGTGCAAAGTTTTTGCATTAATAATCTTAAAATCACTACTTATAATTTTTACAAGAATCAATGATTACTGTGGGCCTCACTATACATCTGCTGAAAGTACAAGCTGGGATAATTTACAGGGAAATATTCCATGTAGAGATATCGTGAAATAACCTTCCCCGAGGAAAAAGGAAACATGGTAATTAAAATATGTAAAGGGCATTACAATTTGTTATGATAATGTCTCATTACATGATTTTACCTAAAACAAACCTAACACTTAATTTAAAACATCTTGTTATGTGATTCATATGGCAAACAGTGAAATGACAACAAACATGTGCAGGGAAGTCATTGAGTTTAATTTGGGTAAATCTGGATAAGAATGAAAGGAGGCAAGTACACCACATGGAGGCAAGTACACCACACAACCTGGTTTGACTACTGAATGCTTCCAAAAACAGTAAATGCGTGATTGTCACACAGATGGTTTGACTGAAACATAGAAAATAGGTGCAGGAGTAGGCCATTTGGCCCTTCGAGCCTGCACCGCCATTCAATATGATCATGGCTGATCCTCCAGAATCAGTACACCATTGCTGCTTTCTCCCCATATCCCTTGATCCCATTAGCCCTAAGAGCTATATCTATCTCTCTCTTGAATACATCCAGAGAATTGGCCTTCACTGCATTCTGTGCCAGATAATTCCACAGATTCACAACTCTCTGGCTGAAAAAGTTTTTCCTCATCTCAGTCCTAAATGGCCTATCCCTTATTCATAAACTGTGACACTTGGTTGTGGACTCCCCCAACGTGAACATTTTTCTTGCATCTAGCCTGTTCAATCTCTTAAGAATGTTATATGTTTCCATAAGATCCCATCTCATCCTTTTAAATTCCAGTGAATATAAGGCCAGTCGATCCATTCTTTGACAATTGACACTAAAGTCAATGTTTTGTCTTTCATAATTTTCAGAAACAAGGAGGAGTATTTGAACAAATTAAGAAATCACAAAATATATGAGCTGCTAAACCTTATATTCCACTTGGGTAGCTGACAACCTAACAGTATCAACATTGAATCCTTCAATTTTAAGTAATACCCCCAATCCCATCTCCTTTTCTGTGCCCTTCCCCAGTGCACAAGAACTTCTTTAGTCAGAGTGTAGTTAATCTGTGGAACTCATTGCCACAGAGGGCTGTCGTGGCCAAGTCAGTGGATATTTTTTAATGTAGAGATAGACTAATTCTTGATTAGAACGGGCATCATGGGTTATGGGGAGAAGACAAGAAAATGGGATTAAGAGGCAGAGATCAGTCATGATTGAATGGCGGAGTGGACCCTAATTCTCCTCCTATAACTTGTGAACTTGTGCACATCCATTTCTCCCACTATACCACTTCTCTTTCCCTCCTACCCCCCTCCTCTCCCCCCCTGTCCCTTTCCACCTATATTCCTCTGTCTAACTTCACATTTCACTCCTCTCCTCTCCTTCTTTCCTTATCTGAAACCCTTTTGTCCCTTTTTCATCCCGAGCCTTTGTCACTAACCCCACACAACTCCCGATCTGCCTGCCCTCATCTGTATCCACCTATCACTTGCCAGGCTCTGTCTTGCAGCATCCTCTCTTTCCCAGCTTTCCTCTCCCCCCCCCCCCCCCACCATTGCTAGTCCACCACAATCAGCCTGAAGGAGGGTCCTGACCCAAAATGTTATCAATCCATTCCCCCCGCAAATGCTGCCCGACCTGCGGAGTTACCACAGCACACTGTGTACTTTGTTTGCACTTCAAAACGATTAGAAGATTGATGAAATAATGCCAGTGCCCCATAAGAAATTAGTCTGAACCATCTTGATAGAATCCCAATAATTGAGATATTAGTTAGTGCTGGAGGTGTATCAGAACCAGCTCTTAATAGATAATTTGTATCAAAATACTATTCCTTAGATTCCAAGCAATGAAATCTACTGGTAAAGAATCAATTAACCGTGATATAATCTGGTAGATAGACACAAAATGCTGGAGGAACTCAGCAGGACAGGCAGCATCTCTGGATAGAGAGAATGGGTGATGTTTCAGACCAAGGCCTTCTTCAGACCCTGGTGACCTGGTAATAAGGTAATGCATGTGTCAGCAACTGTTATCTTAAAAAAACCCTATTCTGACAGAATTAGGATCTTCCAGAAGAAGACCAGCAAATAAGATGCTAATACTTGAATGGTTGGGAAATACTCTGCAACAACAATTAAGAATATTGTAAGTTTAATTTTGTAATAGTCCTACTTATTTTGATTTAATTAATAATGCGATGAGCGTGTCAATGGAAAGCTAGCATTTGCAGCATCCCTAACTGTAGTTTTGGAGTGCAGGTCAGCTGTGGTGTGATCTGGTCCCATGTCTCTTGCAGTACCCACTGTTCTCAGCCATTTCTGTGGTTGGAATATGGATCATTTCAACACTCTGGCTGAACAAGTCTACCAATACTTCAGCCTTTTCCTAAAGAGCCTGTCCCACTTGGTGTCTTTGTTTTGACTGCCGGCATCATTGACTGACGTATCAGGTCACCGAACAATTTGCAGCGTGACGCGGTGGTGACGCGGCATGATGATGTATTCACGCGCGGTGTTTTTTCAAGTGTCGCAACATTTTTTTTGTCGCTGCTGGGTTTTGAAATGTTCAAAATCTTTTGGCGACATTGATATGACGCCGGCAGTCGCCGAAAATATTGCCAAGTGGGACAGGCCCTTTAGAAGTCACATTCTGTGCCAGGCCCTCATCATGTCCTCTTTCTCCTTTCAGCTGGTTAATTGTCTATGATCAATCACGTACGGTAGGTTTGTAGAGCTTAGATCTGATTTGTTGGTTGTGAGTTCTATTGTCTTGTCTATTGTTGAACATAAGTTCATAAATTCATAAGTTCTAGGAGCAGAATTAGGCCATTTGGCCCATCAAGTCAACGGCCATTCAATCATGGCTGAACTATCTTTCCCTCTCAACCTCATTCTCCTGCCTTCGCCCCATAACCCCATGGCACCCTTACTAATCAAGAATCTGTCAATCCCCGCTTTAAAAATATCCATCGATTTGGCCTCCACAGCCGCTTGTGGCACTGAATTCCATAGATTCACCACCCTGTTGCTTTTGTTGTTCAGCATCATGCTGCTTTTGTTGTTTAGCACAGAAATAGTCCAGTATTGCAGTATCAGTTAACACGTGGGTAATCCATCTGCAAAGCATCTGTTTAGTTTTAAATTGTAAAATTGTCTCTAGTGTGCTAGAATTTTGCTGGTCCGCACAGACTCGGTAGGCCAAAGGGCCTATTTCTGCACTTTATCTCTAAGCTAAACATAATCAATAAAAGTAATAATAGATATAATGTAATAAACTGTGTATCTAATTGGGAAATGTCAGATTCCAAATCTCCATTTCTCTTTGTGTTATAGGTATGTAATAATGTTTGGATCTGGTGGCGGAATGAGCTATAAAGCCCTTTCCTGGAACTCCACCCACTGACATTACAATATAATTTGTAGCAAAGGATAGAAGTCTCCATCATCATTCCAATGAAAAATGGTAATAATGATCAGTGACTGTGTATGAGTCATTAACAATGTTTTCTCTTACCGATCACTTAGCTGGTTAAGACTGTGAGAAATTTCTACGTACAGATTTGTAGATTAATTGCCTTTGATCAAATTGTAAATTGTCCTTAGTGTCTCGGATAGTGCTAGCGTACGGGATGATCGCTGGTCGGTGCGGACACGGAGGGCCAAAGGGCATGTTTCCAAGCTGTACCTCTAAAGTAAAGTCCAAAGACACCACGCCAGTAATTTGTTTGAATGTCAAATACTAAGTAGATCAGTCCACACCGATCCTCGCACATTAACACTATCCTACACACACGAGGGACATTTACACTTATACCGAGCCAATTAACCTACAAACCTGTATGCCTTTGGAGTGTGGCAGGAACCTGAAGATCTTGGAGAAAACCCACACAATCATGGGGAGAACGTACAAACTCCATACAGACAGCACCCGGATCGAACCCGGGTCCCCGGCGCTGCAAGCGTCGTAAGGCAGCAACTCTGATGTTGTGCCACCATGCCATGCCTCTGCTTTCTGCTTTAATGCAGTGATGGAACTTAATACAGAGAAATGTGAGGTGTTGCATTTTGGAAAGGCTAACATGAGCAGGACCTACACAGTGAACGGCACGACACTGGGATGTGTCGTAGAGCAGAGAGATGTAGGAGTGCAGGTACATAGTTCCTTGAAGGTGGCATCACAGGTAGATGGGGTGGTCTAAAAGGCTTTTGACACATTGGCCTTCATCAGTATTGAGTATAGATGTTGGGAGGTATTGTTGCAGTTAAATAAGACGTTGGTGAGGCCGCATCTAGAGTATTGTGTTCAGTTTTGGACACCATATTATAGGGAAAATGTTGTCAAGTTGGAAAGGGTGCAGAGAAGGTTGACAAGGATGTTGCCAAGACTCAAGGGTCTGAGATATAGGGAGAGGTTGATTAGGCTGAGACTCTATTCCCTGCTGTGCAGGAGGATGCGTGGTGATCTTATAGAGGAGCACAAAATCATGCGAGGAATATCTCGGGTGGATGCATCGAGTCTCTTTCCCTGAGTAGGGAAATCGAGAACCAGAGGGCATAGGTTTAAGGTGAAGGGGGAAAGATTTTATAGGTATCTGAGGGGTAACTTTTTCACACAAAGGGTGATGGGTGTATGGAACGTGCTACCGGAGGAGGTAGTTGAGGCTACCTTTAAGAGGCAATTAGACTGGTGATAGGACAGGTTTAGAGGGATATGGGCCAAGAGCAGGCAAGTTAGACTAGTGTAGATGGGACATGTTGGTTGATGTGGGCAAGTTGGACCATAGAGCCTATTTCCATTGTATGACTATGACTGAATCCTGCAGATATTGGCCCATTCTGACCATCATGCACAGCAGTGTATACTCCTTGTGCCGCTGGTATACTCTTTGTGCCGCTGCTTGTCCATACTGCCTGTATCTCACGCAATGTGAGCTCATGCATTTACATTGAGAGAGAAAAAAAACTTCAAACATAAGCAGTGTTGTTCAGGGGGACCTGGAAGTCCTTATATACTTATTACTGAAGGTCAACATAGAGGTTCAACGAGCAATTAGGAAGTAGAATAGTTGTCTGGCCTTCATTGTACAAGATTTTGAGTAGCAGGACAAAGACGTCTTGATCCAATTACAAAGGGCCCCGGTGAGCTTACATCTGGAATATCGTAGACAGATCAGGTGTCTCTACCTTTGGAAAGGGATCACTTGCAACAGAGACAGTGCAGCACAGGTTCACCAGACTGATTCCTGGGGATGGCAGGTTTATCATATGAGAAGAGTTTAAATGATTAAAGGGCCTGTCCCACTTTCCCGAGTTGCTCACGAATTCTCCCGTGTTTTCCCCTTGATTCAAACTCGGAGAATGTCCGTGGCTAGGCCGTAGGAGTCCGTAGATATTTCGTAGCGGCTCGTAATGCCAGCCAAAGGTACTCGGGGCATCAGGTAAGTCGGGACATTTTTTTAGCAGGTTGAAAAATGCCCACGAGTAAAAAAAATAGCCCCGAGTACTTACGGCTGGCTATTACCGTAATTCACCGAGTTTGAATCAAGGGGAAAACTCGGGAGAATTCGTGAGAAACTCGGGAAAGTGGGACAGGCCCTTAAGAAGTAATCTTATTGAAATGCACACATTCTTCAGATGCTGGACAGGATAGATGTGACGTTGATGTTTCCCCTGGCTGCCACGTCAAGAAACATATAGTATGTTAAGATCTCAAAGTAAAGAATCGGCCATTCAAAATTTACTTGTAAAGCAATTTTAGATGAAAAGACGTTGGACACATTTGGATTGTTTCCTCCAGAATACAGAAGCTTTGGGGAGACCTGATAGACGTATATAAAAAGAGGCAAAGGTAGAGTAGACATGCATAACCTTTTGCCCCATGGTGGAAATGTCAAAGATTAGAGGGCATAGATTTAAGGTGCGAGTCGCAAATTTTAAAGAAGGGCGAGGCAATTTTTTTTTCCACCGAAAGTGGTGGATGTGTGAAATGTGCTGCCAGGGGTGGTTGTGGAGGCACATACAATAATGGTATTTAAGAGGCCTTTAGATAGGCACATGGATACAGCAGGGAATGGAGGGATGTGGATCACGTGTAGGCAGAGGAGCTTAACCTGACATCATGTTCAGCAGAGCTATTGTGGGCTGAAGGGCTTGTTCCTGTGTATTCCATGGTCTATGATCTCAGACGGATGTGAATCTTTGGATTTCTTGATTCAGGGCGGCACGGTGGCGCAACGGTAGAGTTACTGCCTTAATGCGCTTGCAGCGCTGGAGACCCGGGTTCGATCCAGACTACGGGTGTTGTCTGTACGGAGTTTGTACGTTCTCCCCGTGACCGCGTGGATTTTCTCCGAGATCTTCGGTTTCCTCCCACACTCCAAAGACATATGTATGTAAATTATCCCCAGTGTGTGTAGCTTAGTATTAATGTGTGCGGGGATCGTTGGTCGGCGCGGACTCGGTGGGCTGTAGAGTCTGTTTCCACACTACATCTCAAAACTAAACGAAACTGGTTGAAACTGCTTGATATTTGGCCAATAAAGGAATCAAAAGATGTAGGAAATTGGGTCTGAGGCAAAAGATCAGCCATAAATGTATTGAATTGCAGAGAAGGCAAGAGGGATGGATTAGAATACTTCTACCTCATGCATTTAGTCCATGCCTCCCATTGTAATGGTAAATAGTGTTGGCAAGGGCAAATCACCATTATTCTTCAAAATGCTGGTTTATTTAATGTTGATCAGTTTAGTTCATTGTCACATGTACCGAGGAACAAATAAAAGTTTTTGTTGTGTGCTAACCAGTCAACAGAAAGACAATACAAGATTACAATTGATCCATTTGCATTGTATAGATACATGATAAGGGAATAACGTTTAGTGCAAGGTAAAGCCAACAAAGTCTGATAAATGATAGTCCGAGGGTCACCAAAGAGGTAGATAATAGTTCAGCACTGCTCTCTGGTTGTGGTCGGATGCTCCTCTGGGATAGTCCAGACACTTAAAATACATCTCAGCATTAAGATGCCTTGGGTACACAAAATTGCTGGGGAAACTCAGCGGGTGCAGCAGCATCTATGGAGCGAAGGAAATAGGCGACGTTTTGGGCCGAAACCCTTCTTCAGAGATGCCTTGTTGGTTTTGACTATAAAGATACAATTGGCTGTGGAACTATAGGGCTTCATTGGGTGTGGATGAAAACTCCAGTGAATGAGCTAAGGGCTCCCTGGTTGCCACACTGGTTTAGTCTATCATTCCCTGCGATAGAACAGCAAATCCAAGTCTTTTCTAGTTCTACACAAAATGCTGGAATAACTAAGCGGGTCAAGCAGCATCTCTTAATGATGGAGTCTCCAAACAGGATAATCCTGTTGTGTTCAAAAGGGAACTGCAGATGCTGGAATATCGAAGGTACACAAAATTGCTGGGGAAACTCAGCGGGTGCAGCAGCATCTATGGAGCGAAGGACCACCCCCCATCAGTCTGAAGAAGGGTTTCGGCCCGAAACGTCGCCTATTTCCTTCGCTCCATAGATGCTGCTGCACCCGCTGAGTTTCCCCAGCAATTTTGTGTACCTAGGATAATCCTGTTGGTGGTTCGTCCTGTATGGGGACTCCATCACTCAGAGATGCTACCTGTCCCACTGAGTTACTCCAGAATTTTGTGTTTATCTTTGGTGTAAACCAGCACCTGCAGGTCCATCCTACACACCCTCTCTAGTTCTGGTTAAAAGCATCTATAGCACAGGTGATTTAACACCAGCCTGAACTGAAAGGTACTTTAGCTGCCTGATATATTTATGTGCGAAAGCCTCCATGACTTTACATTTATCAAGCAGGAAGCGAGTGGGCAAGATCATCTCTGACCCCTCTCACCCTGGCCACAAACTCTTTGAATCACTTCCCTCTGGAAGGCGACTCCGGACTGCCAAAGTTGCCACAGCCAGACATAAAAGCTGTTTTTATCCATGAGTAGTTGCTCTACTCAACAGCCAAAAATCTGTAGCCTCCCTTTGATCTGGTATTTTGTTGGTTCACATGCTTGATCAATGGTGTTTTATCATTAATGTTTTATTATTATTAATGTTTAGTGTTTTCTGAGTCATTCGTGACTGTCACTGTATGTCATGTTGTCACTTGTGGGCGGAGCACCAAGACAAATTCCTTGTATGTGAATACTTGGCCAATAAACTTACTTACTTACTTACTTACTGTATGTACTATCTGGCTGAATTTCTCTGAAAAATATTTGCTAAAACAAATGGGAGACAAACTATGCGAATTGAGAAGTCAGCAATTTTACTTCCTGCTTCTCCTTACAACAGATGGGAGGTGCCAGCAGGCCCTCTCATAGATAAACTGAGGCCCAGGCCAATTTCAATTTTAGAGGCCCCCAAACCAAGATCAAGTAAAGGCCCCTCAATTTTAGAGGCCCCCAAATCAAGATCCCTTTGAAACAGACAGGCATGAGGCTCATGCCAAATGGCACTGGTTACCCCCCACCTGATAGGTCCTAGGTGCCAGTCCTGCTTTTAGTAACTGCAGAAGTTAATCACAAATTAGCAGAGAGTTCTAAGAGTGATGTAAATATTTGCAGCGAGTCCCACACTTAGAAAAATAAAAGTAAATCCAGCTGTGATAACAACATCACGGCAATATTCCCTTGGTTAACATGTAAGATAAACTACGGGGAAGATCATGGGTGCAAGGACAAATGCATTCAGGCTAAATGTAAAAGTTAAGTCTCATGGTTTCTTACCTGTAAAGTGCTAATATGAACGGGAGTATCTGTACCATTAACAGTATTCTGAGAGGAAGGTTTAACCCAGTTTCCACCTCCTTTTCCTTCAGAGGCAATAGCCTGCTCCTTTGCCTTCAGCTTCTTTTGGATTCGAGCTCTTTCAGCTTCAATTTTTTTGGGGCTGTTCAACATAACCTGCACAACTGCATATTCCACAAGAGATGCAAATCCAAACAGGAGGCACGCAATCAGCCAGATATCCATGGCTTTCACATAAGAGACCTTGGGCAGTTCGGCTGCAAGAGTCATACACTCAGATGACAAGTTGAGGACTGAGAAGATGCCTGTGATATAGAAAAATATAGAAAATTAACACATCAACCTCTTCTAATATTATATTTGTGAATTTAAATGTACATGTGTGTTTTGCTATTTCTTTGGATAGTTAACTTATAGATTTGACTGTTGGTCATGAAAAGAAATTTTGTTTATATATGACTTTTTCCAACTTCTGCACCTGATTCTGTTGTTGCCTGTAGACACGACTTGCAATCTCTCTATCTACATCTTAAGGTTAATTTCAATGCACATGTTTTAGCATTGAAATATTGTCAAGAAGGCATGAGTGGAAAGAAAAATACTGGCCTGTTCTATATTGAGCAGAATATCATTGGGTTAGTACCCCAGCAATGAATGTGCAAAACTACACTGAAGTCAACATTGCCACTTTCAACTGGTTTTGCCCACTTTCGTAACATTTACAAATAAGTCACACTAAATAAATCAAATTTACAAATAAATGGTCCTGATTAATTTGGTCCTAAAATGTTCCCAGTTTCTTTCTGCCTCCCATTTATCAGTATCCAACTCCACTCTCAGCACAGTAGTGTCAATGGACAGTACATCAATAGAGTCAGAGTCATAGAGTGATAGAGTATGGAAAAGGCCCTTTGGCCCAACTGCCCACACCGGCTAACATGTCCCAGCTACACTAGTCCCACCTGCCTACGTTTTGTCCATATCTCCCCAAGCCTGTTCTATCCATGTACCTGTCTAAATGTTTCTTAAATGTTGGAATAATGCCAGCCGCAACTACAGGTACCTCCTCTGGCTGCTTGTTCCGTACCCCCACCACCCTTTATGTGAAAATGCTTCCACTCAGTCCTATTCAATATTTTCCACTTCACGCTAAACCTATGTCCTCTGGTCCTCAATTCACCTACTCTGGGCAAGAGACTGTGCTTCTACCCAATCTAGTCCTTGCATGATCATAATCATTATCTCAGTATTTTTGGGTGGTCTTTGACACCTGGCCAAGATATAGCTGAGGGTTAAATCCACAGAATGTCAGAGCTTTCATGTAATAATAACTTTCAAATCTCAAATGGGAATTAATAATCAAAGTTACTTATTTTTAGCCAGTATTAATTGTCATCAAATAAAAGGGTTTATGCTCCCAAATGTACCTTATCTCATTTTTAACAACTTAACATTTTACCACATGACATTTCTCAGAATCAACATATATCTGCATTCAAAACTTGCACGCAGATAATGGAGCAAAACAACTGAATTACATGTAATAATCATTACTTCAGTAATAAGAGTATTATAATAGAGTAATAGAGAATTTAGTAATAATTACTTCAGTAATATTTTGTCAAAACTGCAATGCCCCTTACTATAATTAGCCGATCTTCCCCACTTATTATATCTTATGTTGCCTGTTCTCAAATAAAGTGCCATGTTCAAGAGCCCAGACAACTCCTTCCAGTATTTCCAATTTGATTTGATGCACACTGCTCATTTTTCTTTAAATATTAAGGTAATGAAGTGTGGGAAAATGACACTGAAGTATAAGATCATCCATGTTCTTACCAAACGGCGGAACAGATTCAAGCAGATGTAGGGCCTAATCCTGCTTCTGATTCTTACGTGACCTATAGACCAGGAGCTATGCTGCTGCGATCAGAGAATCAGGGATAGCTAAAGGCCTGATAAGTGCCATGTTTTGTTTAGTTTGAGACACAGCGTAGAAAAAGGCTCTTCGGCCCACCGGGTTTGTGCCAACAATCACCCATTAACTAGTTCTATCCTGCACACCAGGGACAATTTACAATTTGCAGAGACCAATTAACCTAGTAACCTCCACGCCTTTGGAATATGGGAAGAAACCAAAGTACCCAAAGGATACAAAAATACAGGCATCACCTGTGGTCAGTATTGAACTGGGTCTCTGACGCTGGGTCTCTAACAACTGTGCCGCCCTTAAATTATTCATTCACTTTCAATGATTCTGTGATTAATAAAACATTGATTGGGAGGGGGGGGGGGGGGTCATTGATAGGCTATGCTAAGCATTTAAAATACTCCCCCATCATCCACAATTTAAAAAAATGACTGTGAATTTGCAATGTGCATAAATAAGAGGGTTGCTGTTTAATAGTTTTACATTAACTTTTTTTTTGTTGCAACATTCATATCAAAAAAAATCTGCCATGACTTTTTCTGTGAGCAGATATACAATAATACATTTTATTTATTTATTTTAATGGCACATGTGTCTGTGGCATTGAAAGGACAGTGCAACTAGTTTCTACATTTACACCCATTTCAGTAGTTTACCTAAAGGCACTCTTGCAGCACTCGCATCAGGGTTGATCCAAAATGAGAGCCATGAAAGGACAACAATCAAAAGAGTAGGAGCGTAAACACCCATCATGTAATATCCAACCTGTCTTCTTAATGTGAAAATCACTTCCACACATGTGTAATAACCTTCAATAAAAACAAAGCACCATTTAGAGAATTATTTATAAGTAAATAATTACAATACCATTTAAAATAAAAAGAAAGACATTTCATAGAAATGCTACAATTTGTACATTTAGAAAACCAGTTTTCCAGGCAGTAAATTCTATCCTATTGCTTTCTCATTTGAACAGTTAAAACAAATTATTCACTGTTTCATTTTATTGGCGGAATCAACAATAAAAAGGTTGTACATACCAGCAATCAAATTGGAGGTGATTAGGTAACTCCCCTGTTAATTAAACTTAATAAGCACAAATGACAGTAATTGATTTTATACATTTCCTTCATATGTAACCACATCCTGATTCTATTGAGGGATGTTATGGTTGTGTATATTTCCACCACTTTAAATGTACATTTTTTGGGGGGCACAGCACAATTGGCTGTTTCCGAAAATATTATATATCTATATTACTAAAAGTCTGATCTTGACCGCTTTTGGCCCACTGTGCTGCGATTTCCGAGAGAATGCCGCCACCTACGGCCGTCATTTTTGGTCGCCTCACTCAGAGCCCCCCTCCGCCTTCCTGGACCAGAGGATTTTCCACATCGATAAAAAATCAGAGAGATATTAATGTTTTAAAAACATTTGCCATTCTCTCTGCTGCCCCCGCTGGAGGGAGGGGGGAGGGACTATAAAACCAGGAAGTGGTGTGCCTCACTCAGTCTCTGCAAGATGGAGGACGCCAGAGGATCATGTCTCTCTGAGCTCTGAATAACACTGAACACATATCTACTTTACTGTGAGTGCCCTTAATGTGGTTTGAAAATGAAAATATGGTTGGTTTGAAGTAAAAAGGCACTGCCTGCAAATGGTTGTTTGGGGGGTTTGGGTTGAAGTAAAAAGGCACTGCCTGCAAATGGTTGTTTGGGGGGTTTGGATTGAAGTAAAAAGGCACTGGAGGTACCAGCCCTCCCGTGTGAACATGGGACCCAACGGGTCCCACTTAGTCCAGTACATTATATTTCCTTTGTACTGTGAAATACAAAATTAACAATCATAACAACTCTTTATTTCCTCATTTGCAACAGGTTGCTGATTTAATAAAAATTATCTAACAATAGATAAGAACGCTTTATCTTGTTGAAATGTTGTTATAAGATCACATTGGCATTTAACCACCAGTGTGAACAATATCCCTGGTATGTCTAATCCAGTAAAAACATAAAATGATGGATAACTGTTATGTGCTGTGCTCAAGTGGAATTCATGGCTGCACTGTTCAATTAGATATGGTTTTCATCTAATGATCATAAGATCATAGAATTAGACCAATTAAGTCTTCTCGTACATGCAATCGTGGCTGATCTGTCTCTCCATCCTAACCCCATTCTCCTGCCTTCTCCCCATAACCTCTGCACCCGTACTAATCGAGAATTGATCTATCTCTGCCTTAAAAATATCCACTGACTTTGCCTCCACAGCCTTTTCCACAGATTTACCACCCTCTGACTGAAGAAATGACTCCTCATCTCCTTCCTAAAAAACGTCTTTTAATTCTGAGGCTACGACCTCCAGTCCGAGACTCTCCACATCCACTCTATCCAAGCCTTTCACTATTTGATACTCTTCAATTAGGACCCCCCTCATTCTTCTAAACTCCAGTGAGTGCAGGCCCAGTGCCGTAAATCATATGTTATGATGAGCCACATGTTCATGATGTTCCAGCATGTGGTCCCAGATCCTCATTCAGGTGCCACTGAGCAGATGCTTATACAATTTCAACTTTTGCTGTTCTCTTTCTCTCGGGTTCAACACCAGTTTTTGGCTGAATTGCTTAAAGTGCCCTGGTTGTGCAACAGGCTAAATACACTACACATCCTTATAAATTTGCAGAAGATTGTCTGATATATGTAAGGAAGCAGAAATCTCATCTTAAGAAGGCCAGTGACATTATTTTCATTGTACTTGTACAGAGCTGGTTGGAATTGACATGCCAAATGGCCTCCTTTAACACTGCTGGTAATTTGTGGGGATGGAGTATGTGCGGGTCTCAAAAGCATGGAAGTAGTAGATAGTTCAAGTTCAAGTTCAAGTGAGTTTATTGTCAGGTGTCCCTATATAGGACAATGAAATTCTTGCTTTGCTTAAGCACACAGAAAATAGTAGGCATTTACTACAAAACAGATAAATGTGTCCATATACCATGATATAAATATATACACACATGAATAAATAAATTGATAAAGTGCAAATAACAGAAAGTGTTTATTAATAATCAGAGTTTTGTCCGAGCCAGGTTTAATAGCCTGATGGCTGTGGGGAAGTAGCTATTCCTGAACCTGGTTGTTGCAGTCTTCAGGCTCCTGTACCTTCTACCTGAAGGTAGCAGGGAGATGAGTGTGTGGCCAGGATGGTGTGGGTCTTTGATGATACTGCCAGCCTTTTTGAGGCAGCGACTGCGATGAATCCCCTCGATGGAAGGAAGGTCAGAGCCGATGATGGACTGGGCAGTGTTTACTACTTTTTGTAGTCTTTTCCTCTCCAGGGCGCTCAAATTGCCGAACCAAGCCATGATGCAACCGGTCAGCATTCTCTCTACTGTGCACCTGTAGAAGTTAGAGAGAGTCTTCCTTGACAAACCGACTCTCCGTAATCTTCTCAGGAAGTAGAGACGCTGATGAGCTTTTTTGATAATTGCGTTAGTGTTCTCGGACCAGGAAAGATCTTCAGAGATGTGCACGCCCAGGAATTTGAAGTTCTTGACCCTTTCAACCATCGACCCGTTGATATAAATGGGGCTGTGGGTCCCCCTCCTACTCCTTCCAAAGTCCACAATCAGTTCCTTGGTTTTGCTGGTGTTGAGGGCCAGGTTATTGCGCTGGCACCATATGGACAGTTGCTCAACCTCCCTTCTATATTCTGACTCATCCCCATCAATGATACGCCCCACAACAGTGGTGTCGTCAGCGAACTTGATGATGGAGTTCGCACTCTGAACGGCTACGCAGTCATGGGTATACAGTGAGTACAGCAGGGGGCTGAGCACGCAGCCTTGAGGTGCTCCCATGCTGATTGTTATCGAGGCTGACACATTTCCACCAATACAAACAGACTGTGGTCTGTGGATGAGGAAGTCGAGGATCCAGTTGCAGAGGGATGCGCAGAGACCCAGTTCTGCGAGTTTGGTAACCAGTTTGGAGGGGATGATTGTGTTGAATGCCGAGCTGTAATCGATGAATAACAGCCTGACATACGAGTTTTTGTTGTCCAAGTGGTCCAGTGCGGAGTGGAGGGCCAGCGAGATCGCATCCACCGTTGATCTGTTGTGGCGGTAAGCGAACTGCAGTGGGTCCAGGTTTTTGTCGAGGTAGGAGTTGATTTGCTCCATGATCAGCCTCTCAAAGCACTTCATCACCACTGGCGTTAGTGCTACTGGTCGATAGTCATTGGGGCACGTCGCCTTACTCTTCTTGGGCACCGGTATAATTGATGCCCTTTTAAAGCAGATACGAAGCACATGAGAGTTGTGTGGCAGAATACTAATCATTTGACTGAATGAGTGCAGGTCCAATAACTCTCAAGAAGCCTGGTATTATCCTGACTGGCAACCATCCACCAACTCAAATACTCCTTCCATTGGTAGAACACAAAGTGCAAAGTAACTCAGCGAATCAGGCTGCATCTGCAGAGGACATGGATCAGGCGACATTTCAGGTCGGGACCCTACTTCAAACTCAGCCCGAAGAAATTCCCAATCCAAACCATCACCTATCCATGCCTTTCAGAGATGCTGTCTGACCCGCTGAGTTGCATCAGCACTTCGTCTTCTATGCAAGATTACAGCATTTACAGTTCCTTGTGTCTACTCATTTCATTCCCTCCACCACTGGTTCATAGTGTACCACCAACAAAATATAATGCAGTTACTTCTGCTGCTTCTTAAAACTTATGATTCTGAGGGGCACTGGCAGAGTGGGTTTTCCATAGTGGGGGGATCTTGAACCAGGGGAAATTGTTTCAGAATAAGATGTGTTGCACTTAAGATCGAGAAAGAATTACTGACTGAAATTCTCTAAATCAGAGACAGAGGCATTAAATGTTTCAAAAGTGGTGAAAAGACCTCACAATTCTCCAAAGGTGAAGAAAATACACACTTGCCTGTAGAAACACCCCCTCATACTGTAAAACAAATGTGCAACCCATGACTGTACTTAATGTACAAGCCGATTAATTCGGTCATGGAATAACATGAAAAGAATCCTTTGTCAATGCCCTTTTCCGGCATTTAAAGTACCTCAGTGAGTTTAAGGGAAGTAGAGCGAGTAACTAAATATTGGATCGCAATTTACTGTACACATTATTTAATGGGAGCTGTTAGACTCAAACTTGCATGCTCCAAGAAATCCACCACCTTCTTTCATTCGACCTATGGGAATGTTTGGTCCTTTGTTCATTTGTGCCTCACAGTTATCTTGGTGCGTAAATTACTTGCATGTTTCTGTTTTCTTCTGCATAAGAAGGGTGTTGAACCAAAACATCATCTATTCCTTCGCTCCATAGATGCTGCCTCACCCGCTGAGTTCTCCAACATTTTTATCTACCTTTTTTATGCATGACCATTAGAGAATCACAGAAAATTATCCAATCCATTGTGTCCATACAGACACTAAAGGAATTACTTAAGGGGCTGTCCCACTTGGGCGACCTAATTGGCAAGTTTAGAGGAGTTTAGGAGAGTTTGAAAAAATGTCATGTTGAAGACCTCCTTCGACCTCCTACGACTAGCTACGACTAACTTCGGGAAAATTGGACACCGAATAGTGGAGAGTGAAGACGACCTCCTTTGATCTCAATCGACCTCCCTTCGACCTCCCTTCGACTATGATGAAGACTATCTATGACTACCTTAGACTACCCTTGATTACCTACGACTAACATGCCGACCTACTACGACCTACTACGACTAAACCTACGAGTAAAAAAAGTATAGATTTTTTCCATGGCGACCTTTTTTTTACATGCGGACATTTTACAACTTGTTGAAAAATACGCCGCAACCTAGCTGAGGCCTCGAGTACACGGGGACTACTCTCGAGCATGAAGGAAAGTTACAAAGACTTCCTATGACCTCATGTCGACCATGCTGGGAGTATGAGTTGAGGGCAAACTCGCCAGAACTTGCGGATTATGTCGCCCACGTGGGACAGCCCCTTTAGGCTGATCCAATTCCTAGCTCAGGACAACAATCCTGTCAGTTTAGGCAATGTCCATGCTCAGTACTTATTGAATACAGTTTGTTTCTGTCTCTGTCACCTACATGGAACATAGAACAGTACAGAGAAGGCCTGGGGCCATCTGCCCACAATGTCCATGCCAAGTTAACCTATTCTCTCTTCTTGCACATGATCCATATCCCTCCTTTCCCAGCATATCCATGTGCCGATCTACAATCCTCTAATATGCCACTAATATATCTGTCTCCACCACCATCCATCTGCCTCCGCACACACACTTACAGTCACAGTTGTAGACACCCACTCTTTGTATGCCATAGAGTCATAGTCAAGATTCAAGAGATTCAAGATTCAAGAGAGTTTATTGTCATGTGTCCCAGATAGGACAATAAAATTCTTGCTTTGCTTCATCACAACAGAATTTAGTAGGCATAAATAAATACAGGACAGAACTGATCAGTGTGACCATATACCAATGAATATATATATACACACACATAAATAAACAGATAAAGTGCAATGGGCTATTAATGATCAGAGTTTTGTTTGAGGAGTTTAATAGCCTGATGGCTGTGGGGAAGTAGCTATTCCTGAACCTGGATGTTGCAGATTTCAGGCTCCTGTACCTTCTACCTGAAGGCAGCGGGGAGTGAGTGAGTGGCCAGGATGGTATTGGTCCTTGATGATGCTGGCAGCCTTTTTGAGGCAGCAACTGCGAAAAATCCCCTCGATGGTAGGGAGGTCAAAACCGATGAAGAACTGGGCAGTGCTTACAAATTTTTGCAGTCTTTTCCGCTCCTGGGTGCTCAAGTTGCCGAACCAAGCCACGATGCAACCGGTCAGCATGCTCTCTACTGTGCACCTGTAGAAGTTCGAGAGAGTCCTCCTTGACATGCCGATCTCTGTAATCTTCTCAGGAAGTAGAGACGCTGAGACGTGCTTTCTTTATAATTGCATCCATGTTCTCGGACCAGGAGAGATCTTCAGAGATAAGAAAGCCCAGGAATTTAAAACTCTTGACCCTCTCCACCATCGACCCGTTGATATAAACGGGACTATGGGTCCCCATTCTACCCCTTCCAAAGTCCACAATCAGTTCCGTGGTTTTGCTGGTGTTGAGAGCCAGGTTATTGTGCTGGCATCATTTGGTCAAACGGTCGATCTCACTTCTTTACTCAGACTCATCTCCATCAGTAATACGTCCCACAACAGTGGTGTCATCAGCAAACTTGATGATGGAGTTCGCACTATGACCGGCTACGCAGTCATGAGTATAGAGTGAGTACAGCAGGGGCTGAGCATGCAGCCTTGAGGTGCTCCCATGCTGATTGTTATCGAGGCTAACACATTTCCACCGATACGAACAATACTGTGGTCTGTGAATGAGGAAGTCGAGGATTCAATTGCAGAGGGATGCGCAGAGACCCAGTTTGGTAACCAGCTTGGAGGGGATGATTGTGTTAAATGCCGAGCTGTTGTCAACGAACAACAGCCTGACATATAAGTTTTTGTTGTCCAAGTGGTCCAGACCGGAGTGGAGAGCCAGTGAGATCACATCCACCATTGATCTGTTGTGGCGTTAGACGAACTGCAGTGGGTCCAGGTTTTTATTGAGGTAGGAGTTGATTTGCGCCATGATCAACCTCTCAAAGCACTTCATCACCACTGACGTTAGTGCCACTGGTCGATACTCATGAGGCACGTCACCTTGCTCTTCTTGGACACTGGTATAATTGATCCCTTTTAAAGCAGGTGGGAACCTCAGACCTCAGAAGTGAGAGGTTGAAAATGTCCATAAAAACTCCAGTCAGTTGGTCCGCACAGATTTTTGGAACACGACCGGGTATACCATCAGGTGCAGGTGCTTTCCGGGGGTTCACCCCTCTGAAGGATTTCCTGACATCGACCTCAGTGACCGTGACCGAAATGCCATCACAGCGAATGGGGGCTCGAGAAGGCATGGAGTCATGCAGCACAGAGACAGGTATTTCGGCCCAGCTTGCCCATGTCAACCACGGTGCCCCATCTACGCTAGTCCCACCTGCCCATGTTTGGCCCTTATTCCTCTAAACCTTTCATATCCATAAATGTTTCCTCTTGTCCTTCTATAAATCAACCCTTATTTTTGACATGTCCAAGAGTAATGAAAAAGATGATCTGGAGAAGGTTCCCGATCCTTTCCCACCCCTTGGAGTCTGTGTACGGACTGTTTGTAAGAAAATAATTTTACTGTGCATTTGCACTTCGCACATGTGACAATGAACTATTAAACCATTGACCCGAAACGTTCCCTTTCACTGTTCTCCTGAGATGCTGCCTGACCGTTCAGTTACTCCAGCACCTTGTCTTTTCCAGCAAACTGGCATCTGCAGTTCCTTGTGTCGACCTCGTGTAATATAACCTTTCTGTTCACCCTCTCTGGATCTATTATTGGATTAATTATAACTTTATTTACCAATTAAATCACTCCGCTGTTCCATTGAAGACAATTACAAATTATAAAATCTTTTGCCTCACCAAAATTCTTCAGCCCTATCATCATTCTTATAAATCTCTGCAACATTCTTTACTGACAGTTCTCTTGTCCTGGTCTGACAATTAATTCAAGCGGATCAAACAATCTCAATGCTCGTTAGTTCTATGCTGTAGTCGATGAAGGCAAGTTCCCATATTTCTACTTCACCACCTTCAGAGATCTGGGATATGCACACCAAGTCTCCTTTACTTCTCCTGGGATTTGTGATGTATTGCCTTACCTTGTTTTCTCTCCCCATTTTCATTACATCGCATCTGTTTGAACTAAATTCCATTTGTCCATTCACCACTAAAGCTTTCATGCATCCAATGACTTTCTTCCCCTCTTTCAACCACACTGCCAATTTTGCTTCACCTGCAAACTTCTGAATCAGACCTAAATTCAAGTTGACATTGTGGCAAAATAATATATCAAAACGGGACTTAACACCAAAGCTGTGGAGCCCCACTTCATACAGGCTTCCAGACACAAAATGTCTGTCAAGCATTACATTTTCCATTCTGCCAATTAGGCATTCACTTGGTGTTTTCTTTAGATCTTTTGGAATATTTATATGTTCTGATCAATCTGCCATGTGAGACCTTGCTAAAATCTATGATGATTCTTTCAGTTTTCCTCATTAATGTTCTCGTTACTTTCATGGAAAGTCTGCTCATGTGAGTCACATTCCCGTGACAATTCAAAGCTGTGTGTCCTTCATTATACCTTGGGTTTTTTTAAATGATTAACTTTCTGAAAGTGTTATCTGCTAATACTTCACCAAAGGAACTGAGGATCTGAGACCTCAGCAAACAAGTCACCCAAAAGGTTATCTCCTTGACCAATCACTTTGAAGGACCATGAAATTGATAGTGTAATGACTGAGATGAGAATTCTAAATTAGAGTTGCTGAAATCAATGTCACATCAGGTGCAAAAACAAAATTAAAATGGAACTGGAAAATTGGTTTACGACTTGGTAGATTTATAAAAGGAAAAAGGAATTATAAAGGAATGTTTATAAAGGAATGAGACTTCCACCGAGTAGTTGTTAATCGCAACTAGAACGATTTATTTGATTGTAATTAATGCCTGCCATGTTAGTTTAGAGTTTAGTTCAGAGCTACAGCGAAGAAACAGGCCCTTTAATCTGCACCAACCAGCGATCCCCCCACATTAACACTACCCGACACACACTAGGGACAATTTACACTTATACTAAGCTAATTTACCTATTAGTAAAAGGTCACACACAGAATTGGCAACATGTAATGAACAAATACAGCAACCCTATGACAGTGACCTATGAACTTCAATAGAAAGGGAGGCAGAGAAATGTCTTTGAAGAGTTAGTAATACGAAGAGCAAAGCACAAAGTGCTGGAGGAATATAACAGGCCAGGCGGCATCTGGGTGGAGGAGATGGCCACGTCTCCTTGAGACTGATGGAGTTGAGGGGGTGGGTGGCAGGTGGGAAAGTTGGAAAAGAGATGTAGGGTTGGGACGAAGTCTGGCAAACGATAGGTGATGCAGGTGTAGGAGGGGAGGGGGGGGGGGGTAGGGGGGGGGGGGAGGGGGGGTGAATGGCAGATGGTTGGAGCAGGTGGAAAAGATCAAAGGAGACCAAAGAGTGTCAGATAAGAAGACAGCGTGGAGTAAAATGCAAAGCCAGAGGGAGGGATGTAGTCGGGAGGAGATGGCAGGAGCGCAAAGAGGGGCGGTAAGATGGAAAAATAGGAACTATTTTCTCATGGGAGATGAGTGTACGAAGGATGGGAAAGGAGCAGGGTGACTACGGGGGTGGGAGACAGTGGGAGAAATGGGTGTGCACCAGGGTGGACGCGTGGGGCCACAGGGAAGTGATGGAGTGTTACTTGAAATTGGAACATTTAATGTTTATACTGTTGGGTTTAATGTTACCCCAAAGGAATAAGAGACTGCTGAAGATTGCAACATCTGCAGTTGCTTGTGTCTCCAATAGAAAGAGAAACCTGACTGTAAACTTCAGATATTTATATTTAGAAGGACGAGAGGCTATCTGATAGAAACATATAAAATTCTTAAAGGATTGGAGAGGCTGGATGCAGGAATAATGTTCCCGATGTTGGGGGAGTCAGGGGTCACAGCTTAAGAATAAGGGGTAGGCCATTTAGGGCTGAGATATGGAAAATATTTTTCACACAGAGAGTTAATCTGTGCAATTCTCTGCCACAGAAGGCAGTGGAGGCCAATTCACTGGATGTTTTGAAGAGAGAGTTAGATTTAGCTCTTAGGGCTAAAGGAATCAAGGGATATGGGGAAAAGGCTGGAACGGAGTACTGATTTTAGATGATCAGCCATGATCACATTGAATGGCAGTGCTGGCTCCAAGGGCTGAATGGCCTACTCCTGCACCTATTTTTCTATGTTTCTAATCCTCTGTTTGTCCATTGCTTGCCTTATTTGTGCATAAATAATGGCACGTGTCATTGATTTAAAAATGACATTCCTTGGAATTTCATGAACAATGAGGTAACTTCTTCCTATTGTCAATGGAATCCAAAAATATCTTCTTGAAGAGGGGCATTTATTTAGCAGAGTGCAATATTAAAGGAAAATATACAAATGGACAAACAGCATCCAAGATCTAGAATCACCATTTATCTGAAATATCCTATCTTTGGCCCTTCCCTCAGAAGGCTTTTGCTCAGAGACAATGAGCAGATGAAAAGAGACCATTTCTTTGATACCAACATACCCATCAAAGTTGTCCATAATTCTAACTTTATTCATCAAAAAAAAATATTGGACTCCTGTGAACACAGAAACAGTCTTGTGTATTTGAGTCTTTCCTCGATGTCTTCCAGCACTGTACCTACTTTATTCCATAACAATCTGTTGCACCAGTGCATGCCTTGATTGACTATAATGCCTTGCCATTATATATGAAGCTTTCAATCATTGCAACTTGTATTCAGCATTAAAGCCAACAATGTGTCCTCCTGATATTAAACACTTAAAGCAGAGTTTTCTGAACATTTACTTCAGCTGTTCAGATCCTTTGCCGAGATGTTGACTGGGTTTAGAGGTTTTTCAAGTCCGGAGGTGAACATGCACGGGTCAGTCCTGTTGCTTCCGGCAGTGTGGGGACCTCGCATTATGCGGCATCCAGTGGACCATTTAGATCTTCTGGATTGAGAAAATGTGAAGAGACGCCAGGAAACATGGTGCTGCAAACCGCTGTGATGTTTCAAGTATGAGGAACTGCAAGGGACTGCGAGTTATACTGCGCTGGACTGCAATCCATGCAGCAAGACAATAGCGTGGCACAAACGCACAAATGAACACACATTCCCACAGGTCGAATGAAAGAAAGAGATGGATATCTTCAAGCATCTGCTTCCAACTGTGAAACAGAAGGGGCTGTTCTTGATCTGCGCCAACCAAGGTTTATATCAAAATTAAAGGAAAGATCACCGTGTAACTCAGTAAACTGTCAAACAAGCTACAAGTACAAACTTACAAGGGGTTTCAATGCTACAACACTCACTGAGATGGAAAATAAATTGGCAACTCCAGCATATCACAAGACATCAATCATTCACATCCTACATGGACGCAGCTTGAGCTGTGCTTTGGTGAAAGGCAAAACAGTGGTGACACATGCAGGCACAGAATTCGACAGTGAGAGATCATATGAGAGTGAAACACTTGAGAAAACTGGCTCCTGAGAATGTTGCACACTCATTATCTTTCCCCTGCCCCATTTGAGAATGTTAGCCTGTGGACCAGCCCAGTCCTTATCCACAACTATTTAAAAGCCAATAGAACTGTTGGACCTGGTCCCAAAAGATGCACCTACTGACAATTTAGTCACTTGTCCCGCCCAATTACCTTTGAACAGGTCAAGCTTTTCATTCTCCCTTGAACGGCCCTTTACATATTGCCCGAGGTAACTCTCCAGGACACATTTGGCAAATTCGACCCCATCTAAACCTTAGGAACTGTGGCAGTATCAGTATCTATTGGGAAAGTTAAAATACCCGTCAATGACAAACCTATTAGCTTTGCAGCAATCTGCAATTTCTTAGCATATTTGTTCCTCTAATTCCCATTGACAATTTGGGGCTGAGAATGCAAAACCAACAAGGTGATCATCCCCTTTTTATTTCTCAGCTCTACCCATATAGCCTCACAGGAGAATCTTCAGTTATATCATATTGGGTTACTAGCATGATGTTCTCCTTAATCAATAAGGAAAGTCCTCCTCCTCTCTTACCCTCACCTCTATGTCGAATGTAATAACTGGAATATGAATCTACCAGATTTAGCCTGATCCCTTAGCCAGATTTCCGTAATGACAATAACGCCACACCCTGAGTTTATTGGTCTTGCTTGTCAGACCTCTCACGTTGAAATAAATGCAAGTTAAGCCAACTCACTTCCCAGTCTTCAGCCATCTAAATCCTCCAAGATCCCTCGTCTTCTCCACCTCCCTCCCCGCTCTTTCCCAACTCCCGAGGCGCCAAACAAGCGGTTTATTTTGTTCTTGAGCTACAATCATTGAGCACGTGGAGGGTGTTCCATCACACTCCTGACTTGTGCTTTGTTCTTGTTGGAGGGGCTTTGGGTTGTCACCCACCACAGAATAACCATATAACATATAACAATTACAGCACGGAAACAGGCCATCTCGACCCTACAAGTCCGTGCCGAACAATTATTTTCCCTTAGTCCCACCTGCCTGCACTCATACCATAACCCTCCATTCCCTTCTCATCCATATGCCTATCCAATTTATTTTTAAATGATACCAACGAACCTGCCTCCACCACTTCCACTGGAAGCTCATTCCACACCGCTACCACTCTCTGAGTAAAGAAGTTCCCCCTCATGTTACCCCTAAACTTCTGTCCCTTAATTCTGAAGTCATGTCCACTTGATTGAATCTTCTCTATTCTCAAAGGGAAAAGCTTGTCCACATCAACTCTGTCTATCCCTCTCATCATTTTAAAGACCTCTATCAAGTCCCCCCTTAACCTTCTGCGCTCCAGAGAATAAAGACCTAACTTATTCAACCTTTCTCTGTAACTTAGTTGTTGAAACCCAGGCAACATTCTAGTAAATCTCCTCTGTACTCTCTCTATTTTGTTGACATCCTTCCTATAATTGGGCGACCAAAATTGTACACCATACTCCAGATTTGGTCTCACCAATGCCTTGTACAATTTTAACATTACATCCCAGCTTCTATACTCAATGCTCTGATTTATAAAGGCTAGCATACCAAAAGCTTTCTTTACCACCCTATCTACATGAGATTCCACCTTCAAGGAACTATGCACGGTTATTCCCAGATCCCTCTGTTCAACTGCATTCTTCAATTCCCTACCATTTACCATGTACGTCCTATTTTGATTTGTCCTGCCAAGGTGTAGCACCTCACATTTATCAGCATTAAACTCCATCTGCCATCTTTCAGCCCATTCTTCCAAATGGCCTAAATCACTCTGTAGACTTTGGAAATCCTCTTCATTATCTACAACACCCCCTATCTTGGTATCATCTGCATACTTACTAATCCAATTTACCACACCTTCATCCAGATCATTGATGTACATGACAAACAACAAAGGACCCAACACAGATCCCTGAGGCACCCCACTAGTCACCTGCCTCCAACCCGACAAACAGCCATCCACCATTACCCTCTGGCGTCTCCCATTCAGCCACTGTTGAATCCATCTTGCTATTCCTGCATTTATACCCAACAGTTGAACCTTCTTAACCAACCTTCCATGAGGAACCTTGTCAAAGGCCTTACTAAAGTCCATATAGACAATATCCACTGCTTTACCCTCGTCAATTTCCCTAGTAACCTCTTCAAAAAATTCAAGAAGATTAGTCAAACATGACCTTCCAGGCACAAATCTATGTTGAATGTTCCTAATCCGACCCTGTTTATCCAGATGCTTATATATATTATCTCTAAGTATCTTTTCCATTAATTTGCCCACCACTTAAGTCAAACTAACAGGTCTATAATTACTAGGTTTACTCTTAGAACCCTTTTTAAACAATGGAACAACATGCGCAGTACGCCAATCCTCGGGGACTATCCCCGTTTCTAATGACATTTGAAATATTTCTGTCATAGCCCCGGCTATTTCTACACTAACTTCCCTCAATGTCCTAGGGAATATCCTGTCCGGACCTGGAGACTTATCCACTTTTATATTTTTCAAAAGTGTCAGTACTTCTTTTACTCTGAAACTAATAGTATCCGTAGCTACTCTACTTGTTTCCCTTACCTCACATAATTCAATATCCTTCTCCTTGGTGAATACCGAAGAAAATAAATTGTTCAATATCTCCCCCATCTCTTTTGGCTCTGCTGATAGCTGTCCACTCTGTCTCTCCAATGGACCAATTTTATCCCTCGTTATCCTTTTGCTATTAATATAGCTGTAGAAACCCTTTGGATTTACTTTCACCTTACTTGCCAAAGCAACCTCATATCTTCTTTTAGCTTTTCTAATTTCTTTCTTAAGATTCTTTTTACATTCTTTATACTCCTCAAGCACCTCATTTACTTCATGCTGCCTATAATTATTGTAGATCTCCCTCTTTTTCCGAACAAGATGTCCAATTTCCCTTGAAAACCAGGCACTTTCCAATTTTTATTGTTTCCTTTCAACCGAACAGGAACATAAAGATTCTGTACTCTTAAAATTTCCTCTTTAAATGTCCTCCATTTCTCTTCTACATCCTTCCCATAAAACAAAATGTCCCAGTTCACTCCTTTTAAATCATTTCGCATCTCATCAAAGTTAGCCTTTCTCCAATCAAAAATCTCAACCCTAGGTCCAGTTCTGACCCTCTCCATAATTATATTGAAACTAATTTATATTGTGATCACTGGACCCGAAGTGCTCCCCAACGCATACCTCCGCCACCTGTCCCGTCTCATTCCCTAACAGGAGGTCCAGCACTGCCCCTCCTCTAGTAGGTACCTCTATGTATTGCTGCAAAAAACTATCCTGCACACATTTTACAAACTCCAAATCGTCCAGCCCATTTACAGAATGTGTTTCCCAGTCTATATGTGGAAAGTTGAAATCTCCCACAATCACTACCTTGTGCTTACTACTAATATCTGCTATCTCCTTACATATTTGCTCTTCCAATTCTCGATCCCCATTTGGCGGTCTATAATACACCCCTATAAGTGTTGCTACACCTTTCCCACTTCTCAGTTCCACCCAAATAGCCTCCCTAGATGAGCCCTCCAATCTATCCTGCCAAAGCACTGCTGTAATATCTTCCCTGACTAGCAATGCAACACCTCCACCTCTTGCCCCTCCAATTCTATCACACCTGAAGCAACGAAATCCTGGAATATTTAGTTTCCAATCACAGCCCTCCTGCAACCATGTTTCACTGATCGCCACAACATCATACTTCCAGGTGTCTATCCAGACTCTAAGCTCATTCACCTTTCTTACAATGCTCCTAGCATTAAAGTATGCACATTTAAGAAACCCCCCGCCTCTTATTCTCTGTTTATTTCCTTTTTCTTCTTTCTCCTCTTGTGTCCGAGTGCTTCCCTTTTCTGCTTCCTGCCTCCCATTCTGTCTACTAGCTTTCTCTATTTGAGTCCCTCGCCCCAACCATTCTAGTTTAAAGTCTCCCCAGTATACCCAATCTCTGGCCTGCTCTTGTAACCACAGTATTTGTGTGGCTGACTCGGAAGACTTTCAAATCCATGGTGAGGTCCAGACTCTCAAATCTATGATGGTCTGGACTCGGCGAAGATAATGCCATTGTATATCAAGCAGAGCGGTGAGACTCTCTCTTTATGTTGATCATCGAATGGCACTTTTGTGGTGCGAATGCTCCTTCATTTATAACCCTATGCCTGAATGTGGCCAATGACTTTCTGCAGGCAAGGATTGACTGCTTCATTTGGATAACAATTTCAGATGGATTTAAACATTTTCCCTTCATCAGTATCTCAACCCTGGGATTTTGCTGCATGAATTCCTAATGCCCCTGTCCCACTTAGGAAACCTGAACGGAAACCTCTGGAGACTTTGTGCCCCACCCAAGGTTTCCGTGTGGTTCCCGGAGGTTTTTGTCAGTCTCCCTGCCTGCTTCCACTACCTGCAACCTCCGGCAACCACCTGCAACCTCCGGGAACCGCACGGAAACCTTGGGTGGGGCGCAAAGTCTCCAGAGGTTTCCGTTCAGGTTTCCTAAGTGGGACAGGGGCATTAGGCAGTGTACTAGGACTAAACCTCTTCAAATTTGGATGTATCAGCATATATACACATTTGAAGTGGTTTAGGCCTAGGACACTGCCTAAAGATTCCAGGCAGCAATATAACCATATAACCATATAACCATATAACAATTACAGCACGGAAACAGGCCATCTCGACCCTTCTAGTCCGTGCCGAACACATAATCTCCCCTAGTCCCATATATCTGCGCTCAGACCATAACCCTCCATTCCTTTCCCATCCATATAACTATCCAATTTATTTTTAAATGATAAAAACGAACCTGCCTCCACCACCACTGGAAGCTCATTCCACACAGCTACCACTCTCTGAGTAAAGAAGTTCCCCCTCATGTTACCCCTAAACTTCAGTCCCTTAATTCTCAAGTCATGTCCCCTTGTTTGAATCTTCCCTACTCTCAGTGGGAAAAGCTTTTCCACGTCAACTCTGTCTATCCCTCTCATCATTTTAAAAACCTCTATCAAGTCCCACCTTAACCTTCTGCGCTCCAAAGAATAAAGCCCTAACTTGTTCAACCTTTCTCTGTAACTTAGTTGCTGAAACCCAGGCAACATTCTAGTAAATCTCCTCTGTACTCTCTCTATTTTGTTGACATCCTTCCTATAATTAGGCGACCAAAATTGTACACCATACTCCAGAATTGGCCTCACCAATGCCTTGTACAATTTTAACATTACATCCCAACTTCTATACTCAATGCTCTGATTTATAAAGGCCAGCACACCAAAAGCTTTCTTTACCACCCTATCTACATGAGATTCCACTTTCAGGGAACTGTGCACAGTTATTCCCAGATCCCTCTGTTCACCTATATTCTTCAATTCCCTACCATTTACCATGTACGTCCTATTTTGATTTGTCCTGCCAAGATGTAGCACCTCACACTTATCAGCATTAAACTCCATCTGCCATCTTTCAGCCCACTCTTCCAACTGGCATAAATCTCTCTGTAGACTTTGAAACTCTACTTCATTACCCGCAACCCCACCTATCTTAGTATCATCTGCATACTTACTAATCCACAAAATATCCTGGGGATAAGATCATTCGCCTACACAATGACAATCATCTTCCATTGTGAGATATATCATTCAATCTGCTGCCGTGTGATTTCCATGATGTCTTTTAAATTCACTTTAACCAGGGTTCTCAATGTCACAATTGGTCAAATAATGCCTTGATCTGAGGGGAAGTCACTCTCACTTCACCTCGTCCCTGGAATTAGAATGGAATACCTCATTGTCACATGTGACTTGGCACGGTGAGATTCTTTGCTTGCATACCCAATGTATACAAATTGTTGGTTTGGATCATGGCTGTGATATCATCTGAAGGAGAATGTTCTCATTCAAGCCCAAATTAGGCTGGTTATTAGTAAGTGAGTTATCAAGAGGCGTAGAGTACTTTTGACGAATCTTTCCATAGCTTTGCTGAATATAAAAAATCATCTCCCAGCGGCGATTTGATAATCTGCTTCCTTTTCTTGCTTATTTCATTTCCTCACTCTCTCTTTTTCCTCCTTTTTATTCACACACTTTAGACTTTCTTTACTATCTCTTTCTTTCTTATTTCTCTCTTTAAAAAAATAAAATTAAAAAAATGAAGTTGTAGAGAATGTATTATGTTAACATAATTTTGGGATCCTGTAAAAAGGTATCACTGTATTGTACTTACTTCTAATAAAAGAAAAAAAAGAAAAAAAAAAAAGCTTTGCTGATAATTTGTAGTTGAATAAATGAACGATAACTAGCAAGGTTAGATTTCTGTGAAGGAAAGAGCCGCAGATGCTGGTTTAAATCGAAGGTAGACACAAAATGCTGGAGTAACTCAGCGGGCCAGGCAGCATATAACCATATAACAATTACAGCACGGAAACAGGCCATCTCGGCCCTTCTAGTCCGTGCCGAACACGTATTCTCCCCTAGTCCCATCTACCTGCACTCAGACCATAACCCTCCATTCCTTTCCCGTCCATATAACTATCCAATTTAATTTTAAATGATAAAATCGAACCTGCCTCCACCACCTTCACTGGAAGCTCATTCCACACAGCTACCACTCTCTGAGTAAAGAAGTTCCCCCTCATGTTACCCCTAAACTTCTGTCCCTTAATTCTCAAGTCATGTCCTCTTGTTTGAATCTTCCCTACTCTCAGTGGGAAAAGCTTATCCACGTCATCTCTGTCTATCCCTCATCATTTTAAAGACCTCTATCAAGTCCCCCCTTAACCTTCTGTGCTCCAAAGAATAAAAACCTAACTTGTTCAACCTTTCTCTGTAACTTAGTTGCTGAAACCCAGGCAACATTCTAGTAAATCTCCTCTGTACTCTCTCTATTTTGTTGACATCCTTCCTATAATTAGGCGACCAAAATTGTACACCTTACTCCAGAATTGGCCTCACCAATGCCTTGTACAATTTTAACATTACATCCCAGCTTCTATACTCAATGCTCTGATTTATAAAGGCCAGCACACCAAAAGCTTTCTTTACCACCCTATCTACATGAGATTCCACCTTCAGGGAACTATGCACAGTTATTCCCAGATCCCTCTGTTCAACTGCATTCTTCAATTCCCTTCCATTTACCATGTACGTCCTATATTGATTTGTCCTGCCAAGATGTAGCACCTCACATTTATCAGCATTAAACTCCATCTGCCATCTTTCAGCCCACTCTTCCAACTGGCATAAATCTCTCTGTAGACTTTGAAAATCTACTTCATTATCCACAACACCACCTATCTTAGTATCATCTGCATACTTACTAATCCAATTTACCACACCATCATCCAGATCATTGATGTACATGACAAACAACAGTGGACCCAACACAGATCCCTGTGGCACCCCACTGTTCACTGGCCTCTAACCTGACAAACAGCCATCCACCATTACTCTCTGGCATCTCCCATTCAGCCACTGTTGAATCCATCTTGCTACTCCACCATTAATACCCAACAATTGAACCTTCTTAACCAACCTTCCATGAGGAACCTTGTCAAAGGCCTTACTGAAGTCCATATATACAACATCCACTGCTTCACCCTCATCAATTTCCCGAGTAACCTCTTCAAAAAATTCAAGAAGATTAGTCAAACATGACCTTCCAGGCACAAATCCATGTTGACTGTAATCAGACCCTGTTTATCCAGATGCTTATATATATTATCTCTAAGTATCCTTTCCATTAATTTGCCCACCACTGACGTCAAACTAACAGGTCTAACAGCATCTCTGGAGAGAAAAAATGGGTGATGTTTCGGGTCGAGAGCCTTCTTGTTTTTAAAAGAAATTGCACATAGCTGTTCAATTTTTCACACATCGTGGCAAAAAGAGATCCTGACTATCTATCTATATTACTAAATCTCTGATCTTGACCGCATCTAGCCCACTGTGCTGCGTTTTCCGACAGAACGCCGCCACCTACGGCCGTCATTTTTGGCCACCTCGCTCAGAGGCCCTCTCCGCTTTACAGGTGCGGATAATTTTTCCCATCGATGAAAAATCAAAGATATATTAATGTTTTTTAAAAAATCACCTTTCTCTCTGCTGCCCCTGCTGGAGGGAGGGGGAGGGACTATAAAACCAGGAAGTGGTGTGCCTCACTTAGTCTCTGCAAGATGGATGAAGCCAAGGGTCATGTCTCTCTGAGCTCTGAATAGCACTGAACAAATGTCTACACAACTGTGAGTACCCTTAATGTGGTTTGAAAATGAAAATATGGTTTGTTTGAAGTAAAAAGGCACTGCCTGCAAATAGTTGTTTGAGTGCTTTGGCTTGAAGTTGAAAGGCACTACTTACTGCAAATGGTGGCTTGGGAGCTTTGGTTTACAGTTGAAAGGCACTACTTACTGCAAATGGTGGCTTGGGAGCTATAGCTTGAAGTTGAAAGGCACTACTTACTGCAAATGGTGGCGGGTGATTTGCTTGAAGTTGAAAGGCACTACTTACTGCACATGGTGACTTGGGTGCTTTGGCTTGAAGTTGAAAGGCACTACTTACTGCAAATGGTGGCGGGTGATTTGGCTTGAAGTTGAAAGGCACTTCTTATTGCAAATGGTGGCTTGGGTGCTTTGGCTTGAAGTTGAAAGGCACTACTTACTGCAAATGGTGGCATGAAGTTGAAATGCACTACTTACTGCAAATGGTGGCATGAGGTTGAAAGGCACTACTTGCTGCAAATGGTGGCTTGGTTGCTTTGACTTGAAGTTGAAAGGCACTAATTACTGCAAACGGTGGCAGGTGATTTGGCTTGAAGTTGAAAGGCACTAATTACTGCAAATGGTGGCGGGTGCTTTGTTTGAAATTGAAAGGCACTACTTACTGCAAATGATGGCTTGGGTGCTTTGGCTTGAAGTTTAAAGGCACTTCTTACTGCAAATGGTGGCTTGGGTGCTTTGGCTTGAAGTTGAAATGCACTATTTACTGCAAAAGGTGGCTTGGGAGCTTTGGTTTAAAGTTGAAAGGCACTACTTACTGCAAATGGTGGCTTGGGAGCTTTGGCTTGAAGTTTAAAAAAACACCATTCTCTCAGCTGCACCTGCTGGAGGGAGGGGGAGGGACTATAAAACCAGGAAGTGGTGTGCATCACTCACTCTCTGCAAGAAGGATGAAGTCAAGGGTCACGTCTCTATGAGCTCTGAATAACACTGAACAAATGTCTACACAATTGTGAGTACCCTTAATGTGTTTTGAAAATGGAAATATGGTTTGTTTGAAGTAAAAGGCACTACTGCAAATGGTTGTTTGGGTGCTTTGGCTTGAAGTTGAAAGGCACTACTTACTGCAAATGGTGGCTTGGGTGCTTTGGATTGAAGTTGAAAGGCATTTCTTATTACAAATGGTGGCTTGGGTGCTTTGGTTTGAAGTTGAAAGGCACTACTTACTGCAAATGGTGGCATTAAGTTGAAAGGCACTACTTACTGCAAATGGTGGCTTGGGTGCTTTGGCTTGAAGTTGAAAGTCACTATTTACTGCAAATGGCTGCTTGGGTACTTTGGCTTGAAGTTAAAAGGCACTACTGCAAATGCACTTACTTCCTGTTTGCACTCTATATTGATTTAAGATAAAATGCTACCACTTACGGCTGTGATTTTTGGCCATCTTACTCAGTCCCCCCTCTGCTGAGCAGGTGCAGATAATTCTTCCCATCAATGAAAAATAAAAGTGTTATTAGTGTTTAAAAAATGTTGAGAATCTCTCTCCTGTCAATCACGCCCTGAAAGCCTCACCTTTTCTGGTGGGAGGGGGAGGGGTTATAAAACCAGGAAGTGTGGGTGTGGCTCAGTCTCTGCATGATGGGGGAGGGAGAGGTCATGACTTTGTCTGAGCTGTGAATCAACTGAACACACTGAATGTCTACTGAACTGTGAGTTTGGTGTTTTGTGTGGTTTTATGGTGGTTTCACCCTGCATGAAATGGTATGAAGCTGCATTTGAATTTGGTGGCCTTCGACCCTGCTTGAAGTGGAATTAAACTGCACTTGAATTTGGCGGCCTTGCAGCCTGCTTGAAGTGGTATGAAACTGCTCTGAATTTGGTGGCCTTGCACCTTGCTGAAAGTGGTATGAAACTGCACTTGAATTTGGTGGCCATGGATCCAGCTTGAAGTGGTATGAAACTGCACTTGAATTCGGTGGCCTTGCACCCTGCTTGAAGTGGTTGGAAGCTGCACTTGAATTCGGTGGCCTTGCACCCTGCTCATAGTGGTAAGAAACTGCACTTGAATTTGGTGGCCTTGCACCCTGCTTGAAATGATAGGAACATGTATTTGAATTTGGTGGCCTTGCACCCTGCTTGAACTGGAATTTCAAGGAATAGTCATGAATCAACTGCCAGCCCACCAGCCGTGAGTTAGCTGCCAGCAGATCAGGCTTGAGGGACTCAGCTGCCACCCCAAGAACCCATACCAGCACTCCAGAAAGCAAATATTGGAATTGGTGGAGAGGTGGAATATTGCGTCGGGGGACCAGCCCTCCCGTGTGAACATGAGACCCAACGGGTCCCACTTAGTCTAGTAGTGTATAAAATCATGAGAGGAATAGATCAGGTAGATGCACAGAATCTCCTGCCCAGAGAAGGTGAATCGAAGACCCGAGGACATAGATTTAAGGTGAAAGGGAAAAGATTTAATAGGAATCTGAGGGGTAACTTGTTCACACAAAGGGTGGTGGGTATATGCAACAAGCTGCCGGAGGAGGTAGTTGAGGCAGGGACTATCCCAACGTTTAAGGTGGGATTAGTGCAGCTCGGACATGTTGGTGGGTGTGGGCAAGTTGGACCGAAGGGCCTGTGTCCATACTGTATCACTCTACCTTATAATCTCATACACTTCTATTACATTATCCTTCAGCCTTGTTTGTTCCAGAGAAAATAAGCCCAGCCCATCCAATCTTACCCCCAAACTAAAGTTTTCCAATTCTGATGAGTTTCCTCTGTACTCTATTCAATGCAGCCATGTCCTTCCTTTGTGTGGTAATCAGAAATGCACTCAATATTCCATTGTGAAAATTGTTCAAATGAAACTTACTAAAAATGCTTAATGTTTATATTTAATTCTCTTGATATTATTTGCTGGAAATTTCATCGTATTTACTTTAACGCCTCAAATGACTGTTTGGTTAATGTAGTTGGATGCAGAAGGGTTAATGGATTTGTATGTGTGTGAAATGATCTCTGAATGTAGTCGTGTAACCTTTGAGCAAGACATCCTGTAATTCAATCAATAACCAAATTTCATTCAGCCAAATTTAGAAAGTGGCACTGAGGGGAAATGGATTTTAACTCCAACTGATTTGATCTTGCATCAATTCACATGTCACCAGTTGAAATAAAACAAAGCACCCACTCTTGAACTTCTACAAAGTTTTTCTCCAAAGTTTTATGCCTTCAAAATAATGCATCAGAACAACTTTCAATATTGATGTGAAATTGCTCACCGGTGCCCGCATAATACTTAGTGCAGTTTCCATACTCAATGTCTTCCTCTTTAACATCAAATTGTGGTAATGCAATTTTCTCCATCTGTACAGGGTCCTTAGATTGCCAATTGAACTTGAGGTCATCTGTGGTGTAGCCAACTGAAAATGGAAGGTGCACATAATTAACAAAAATGGATGCAGGTGCAGGAAATGTGATTAAAACAAAACTGTAATTTTGTTGGCTGCAATAATGGCAAATCATTGGTCGGCTGCACCTCCTGTTTCTCCTTTCCATGCATTTGCCAATCTTTTCTATTTACTCAAGTCAAACAGTTTTACCTGGTTTAGGTGGGCACCATAGCTTTGCACTGTAGGTCTAGGCTATGGGGGCCATGATATTGGGTATTCTTACAGTGGAGATTGATTGTTTTTTGTTTAGTGAAGGTGTCAAAGGTTTTGGGCAGAATGGGGTTGATAGGGAAAAATAGATCAGCCACGATTGAATGGTGGAGTTGGCTCGATGGGGGGAATGGCCTAATTCTGCTCCTATGTCGTATAGTCTTACAGTCTTCTAGAACTTAGCTATTGCTAACAGATTACTCTGAAAGGGTTGCAATGTACAGATGAGTCATTCCAAATCATTGCACAGACCACAGCTTAGAAACTATTCCAGAACATGTTTCCTTTTTTGCATTTACCCTTCCCCCTCCCCGTCCCTCCCGCGCCTTCTACCCCCATTAGACTTCACATTCATGCATTTCCAAAACTCCCCATAGGACAACACTACAAAGCATCTACTCCTCTCCTCCCCTTCCAATATGGAAACATAAACCTATGGCATGATCCGGTTCCTCTATTTCCACTCTCCCTTTCACAGCATCTTGCAGTGCAACGACAGGACACATCCCCTTTCACCTCCTCTTTCCCACTTTACAGGGCTTGAGCACTTTTCAGATGATGCGCTGCACTGATGTAGTTGTACATCTTTCAGGTTGCTATCCTGTTTTCTCATGATATTGGTTTCATTTCACTGGAGACATTGAATGCTGTAAAGGTAACCACATTGCAAAGTACCTTCAATCAGCTCACAAGTGGAACTTCAAAATTTCAATCACCTGCCATAGGGTGTGCAGTGTTGAAACAGGCCCTTTGGCCCAACTTGCCCACGCCGGCCAATATGTCCCAGCTGCACCAGTCCCACCTGCCCGCGTTTAGTCCATATCCGTCCAAACCTGTCCTATCCATGTACCTGCCTGTTAGTCCCTGCCTCAACTACCTCCTCTGCCAGCTTGTTCCATACACCCATAACCCTTTGGAAAAGTTACCCCTCAGATTCCTACTAAATCTTTGCCCCTTCACCTTAAACCTACAGTATATCCTCTGGCCCTCGATTCACCTACTCTGGGCAAGACACAGTATGCATCTACCTGTGCAACTATCAGGCGACTATGGTGGCGCAGCGGTAGAGTTGCTGCCTTACAGCGCTTGCCGCGCCGGAGACCAAACTACGGGTGCTCTCTCTATGGGGTTTGTATGTTTTCCCCGTGACCGAGGTGGGTTTTCTCAGTTTCCTCCCACACTCCAAAGACGTACAGGTTTGTAGGTTAATTGGCTTGGCATATGTGTAAAATTGTCCCTAGTGTGTATATGTTAGTGATAAAGTGTGGGGATCGCTGGTCGGCACAGACTCGGCGGGCCGAAGGGCCTGTTTCGGCACTGTATCTCTAAACTAAACGAAACTAAACTAAATGAAAACCTGATCTATTCCTTACTTGATTTTACACACATCTATACGATCTATAAGGACGCTCTCCATCCTTACCGCTGAAGATGCTACAATGAAGTTCAATATAAGCTTAAAGAACATCTTCTGAATAGGTCCATTTCAATTGTCTAAATTCAAGCGTGAATTCTATCATGTCAGAAACTGAATATTTTCAGCATTGTTTAAGAAGGAACTGCAAATGCTGGAAAAATTGAAAGCAGATAAAAAGCTGGAGAAACTCAGCGGGTAAGGCAGCATCTATGGTGAAAAGGAGTAGGCAATGTCTCGGGTCGAGACCCTTATTCAGACTGATGTCGGGGGGGCGGGGGCAAAATCCTATTCTGAATCTGACCTTTCTGTCCTGGGCCTCCTCCATTGCCAGAGTGAGGCCCAGCGCAAATTGGAGGAACAGCACCTCATATTTTGCTTGGGTAGTTTACACCCCAGCAATATGAACATTGACTTCTCTAATTTCAGGTAGTCCTTGCTTTCTCTTCATCTTTCCCCTCCCCCTCCCAGCTCTCCCACAGCCCACTGTCTCTGCCATTTTCAGCATTGTTACTATTTAAAAATAAATCAGTTAATGATTCTGTTTCTTCCATATCCTTATCATCTGGATTGATTTTCTTTGGTTTATTTGCTTAAAAAGTTAGCCGTTCACCTCTATTTTGTTTTACTAACTTCCTGCCTTCCACCTTATCACTGGCCATTAACTTTCCGTCCCACTTCTCCCTCTCCCCTTTATTTTTTTTAGTTTAGTTTAGTTTAGAGATACAGTGCGGAAACAGGCTTTGTGACCCACTGAGTCTGCGCCAACACTGGCAATATCCTACACACTACGGACAATTTACAATCTTTACTGAAGCCAACTAACCTGCACACCTATACGTCTTTGCAAGAACGGAACTCACTATCAAAACATGGAGGGGACGGGGGACACAATATTTTGGCGGCCACGCGCTCATGCGCGCACTCACACTAGCGCGCGAGGCTTCGGAGGCTCAATCCAGCGATAAATGCAGCTCAACTGCCTGTCTCACCGGGTTAACTACAGCCCTGTCTGGACTGACGGGATAACAGCGCTGCTTCTCCACGCTGGCCATATTTCCCGCAAGCCCAGGCAGGTTAACCTGGCGGGGATGTCGCCCACCTCTCAAAACATGGGGGGGGGGGGGACGTGTCCTCTCTGGCCCCCCCGGGTTTTACGCCCCTGCGTCTTTGGAGTGTGGGAGGAAACTGGAGGAAACTGGAGCACCTGGGGAAAACCTACACGGTCACGGGGAGAACGTACAAACTCCTTACAGACAGCATCCGTAGTGACCGAACTCGGGTCTCTGGTGTTGTGAGGCAGCAACTCTATTCATAGCAAAAGGATTTGAGTATAGGAGCAGGGAGGTTCTACTGCAGTTGTACAGGGTCTTGGTGAGACCACACCTGGAGTATTGTGTACAGTTTTGGTCTCCTAATCTGAGGAAGGACATTCGTGCCAAAGAGGGAGTACAGAGAAGGTTCACCAGACTGATTCCTGGGATGTCAGGACTTTCATATGAAGAAAGACTGGATAAACTCGGCTTGTACTCACTAGAATTTAGAAGATTGATGGGGGGATCTTATAGAAACTTATTAAATTCTTAAGGGGTTGGACAGGCTAGATGCAGGAAGATTGTTCCCAATGTTGGGAAAGTCCAGAACAAGGGGTCACAGTTTAAGGATAAAGGGGAAATCTTTTAGGACTGAGATGAGAAAAACATTTTTTACAGAGAGTGGAGAATCTCTGGAATTCTCTGCCACAGAATGTAGTTGAGGCCAGTTCATTGGCTATATTTAAGAGGGAGTTAGATGTGGCCTTGTGGCTAAAGGGATCAGGGGGTATGGAGAGAAAGCAGGTACAGGATACTGAGTTGGATGATCAGCCATGATCATATTGAATGGTCGCAGGCTTGAAGGGCCGAATGGCCTACTCCTGCACATATTTTCTATGTTTCTATGTTTCTATGTTTCTATGTTTACCGCTGCACCGCCCCAGTTTTCTTAAAACTGTTTATCCCTAATGTTTCCCAGTTATGATAAAAGGTCTCTGGCAGTAAAATGTTAACTCTGTTTCTCACTTCATTGAGCCTGGTCTGCTAGGTACTTTGAGCATTTTCTGTTTTTATTTCAGATTCACAACATTGGCAGCGTAGAAGCTCCACACACCTGCAACACATTGTTGTGGCTGAGACCCAGCATACCAGAGGACAAATGATTAGACATATTATATCCCTTACATCACTTTTTGTTTTAATGAGGTGGTGCTGGAGCCAACAGGAGGGCTTATCAAAAATGTTTAGTTGCTATGAGGGGAGGTGGGAGTGGGTTTCAGTGGAAATAGAGAGTGTAGCAAAGTGTGCTTTATTTTCAATTCTGCCATTTATACTTCACATTATTTTTGCAATTTCTGTTTTTGTCAAATTTATTATTAATTTATAAGCCACCACATTTTTGTACTCTTTAACTTACTAGTTTGTGGCAATTTTTCTGCAAACATAGTAACATTTAAATAAATTGTCATATTTGGGACATTGGTGGTGCTGGTGCGTAATATTTTCCAGACTATTTGATGTTATTCATTAATTTCACAATACATTTTTTTTTTTTTTAAATGCCACCCAGGATTATGATGAAATCAGCAATGCCCAGCTTGATTTAGGAACAGCTTTTCCCAAGACCACAAGGACCGCAGAGAGATGTGGCCCAGTCCATCGCACAGTCCAGACTCTCCACTAATGACTCCATTTGCACTTCACACTGCCTCAAAAAAGCAGCAAACATAATCAAAGACTTGTCCCATCCTAGTTATTCCCTTTTCTACTCACTCCCTTCGGGCAGAGGATACAGAAGCTTGAATTCGTGCACCACCATGCTCAGGAACAGTTTCTTCCCCTCTGTAATAAGGTTCTGAACAGTCCTTCCATAAGCTAAGGTACTGTCTGATTCAACTCTACCCCACTGGGGACATTGAACTGTCTATGGAACGGGCGCACTATAATGCTGAGAACTATATTCTGCACCCTGTATCATCCCCTTTGCTCTACCTATTGCACTTGAAGTTGACGATTGTATATCTGATCTGAGTTATTAGCACAATTTTCACGATACCCTGACACTTGTGACAATGACAAACTTAAACATAAACCTATGTAGTTTCAGGGGAACAAGGAAACGGGACCCCAGAGAGTTTTGAGAGATCATTGGGTCTAAGGAGCGCACAGGGACCGGTGAATCTTGGGGGAGTGCAGGGAATGGTGAGTCTCTAGGGAGATGGGGACAAGGGACCTCAGGTCTTGGGGCAGTTTGGGATCTGGTGTTCCCTGGAGTATTGGGGCAGTGGAGGAACTGAGGCCCTAGTGTGTCTGGAGGGTGTATGGGAACCAGGGATCTGGACAGCCTAGTGTGGGAGGCTGTGGGAATTGGTGACCGGGGTGAGTCTCGAGAGTGCAGGCGATTGTGTGTCAAGGCGCCATCGTTAACATTACTTGGTGTCAACAAGGGATTGCAGAGGCTGGAATCTCAAGATCTGATGAGCACAATGCTAAAGCATGGGGAATTCTGGATGGATGGATAGTTGCATAGCAAATTATTTTAGTTTTTCAGCATTTCTTCTAAGCATTGTATTGTTTTCTATATCCAAAATATTACTAGTGACATTTTTCTCGCTCTACAAAATGTGTGGTTTTAAAATCAGAAGCAAGAAAGACTGTGTAACCAGAAAGGAGCCTACAAAACTTAACAAAATACAATTTTTTTCCAAGTTTTCAATCCAGTTTATTCCACAGAGATTCTCTTATTGAAATGTACAAAGTGGTTATGGGTTATGACAGGGGAAAAGTAGGGAGAATATTTTTTGTTCTGGTTTGGTCATTTAGAACTTGAGACCATGATCTCAAAATAAAATGTGAAAGGGAAAATAGGAATCTGAGTGGTAACTTTTTCACACAAAGGCTGGTGGGGTACGGAACATGCTGCCAGAGGAGGTAGTTGAGGCTGGGACTATCCCATCATTTAAGAAACAGATAGGTACATGGATAGGACAGGTTTGGAGGGATATGGACCAAACGCAGGCAGGTGAGACTAGTGTAGCTGGGCAATGTTGGCCAGTGTGGGGAAGTTGAGCTGAAGGGCCTGTTTCCACACTGTATCACTCTATGAATCTATGTATCATTTAGGATACAAACCAAGGGAAATTTCTTCATCTGGTGACTTTCATAACTCTTTACCCAAAACGTCTCTGGAGGCTCAGTTGCTGAATATATTCAGGAAAGAACTTGACAGGTTTTTACATGTTCAGGGAATCAAAGGATTGAAGGTTAGTGCAAGAAAGTCGCACAAAGGCAAATTATTGAAGTGATCTCATTGAACAAAGAGCAGGTACCAAGTGTTGCTCGTTTTATTTTATTAACGTCTTACATTACACTGACCTAAAATGTCCCTCTTTTTGTTACAGATAACCGATGCAAATTGAAAATTGTTAATTAGTTGTTTTAATGACACACCATTTGCCCAAATGTATCATCTGTTTGGTAGGTATTTAACATCATGTTACTTTGCATACCAATACCAATATGGAAAGATGAATGACCAGAAATATAAATGTAGATTGAAAGCCCTGCAGATGCTGGAAATTTGAAAGTTAAGCCCCTGTCCCACTTTCACAACCTAATTCGCGACCTCTGACGACCTTAAACGACCTTAAAAAAACAAGGTCGCGGCAACCTACCACCCCCTACGACCTTCCACGACTATGTGTACGACCTCCTACGACTATGTTGAAGACCTCCCACGACTATGTTGAAGACCTCCTTCGACCTCCTTCGACTATGTTGAAGACTGGCTTCGACCATGTATGTTTTACTGCTGTTTGAAGTAGCCTTTTTGCTTCAGCAGCCTTTTAAGAAGGCAGAAGGGGAAGAGCAAGATTGATGAGGAAGCACAAGAAGAGGTCTCAATGGGTGAATGGAGATGATGTGATGGATTGCCCCAGTCCCAGATGACTGGAAGAGAGTGGCGCTGGGCTTTGACAAAAGATGGAACTTTAAGCACACATGTGGGGCAGTGAATGGCAAGCATGCCATTCTTGTCCCTGTCCATGTCATTTTCCTTTTTGTACAGGATGGCATTCTGCTGGAACCATTCCTCAAGGTCCCCCTCCTGCTGCCCGGTGAAGGTGTAGGGCATAACCTTCCTCCAGCCCTCCCTCACCACCAATGGGGCATCTGCCTCTGATGCTGTGTCAGACACAGGAGAAAGGGCTGCTTTGCTGCCTTCAAATGAGGCAGTGAAGGATGGAGTGGTGGTGGGGACATATACTACCACCCTAGTCTCCTCCTCCAGGGGTCTCTCATGCAGGGCTACCTCCTCCTGCACTATCACCTCCTGTGGCATCACCTCCTGCCACTCCTCCTCTTGGGTGGGCAACACCTGCATGGCCGCTTTTTTTTAGGGTTGTGCCCTCCCTGTGCGCTGCTGCCTTTTTGGTGCCATCTCTAAAGCACAAGTCTCCTCTCCAAAAAACTCTCCAGCTATGAATGAACATGCCCTGGAGTGACAGAGTTCTGCTGTTTAAATTACATTTTTTTTCTACTGACCTTTTTTTCCACCCCAAAGCTATTACCTTCGACTGCCTCCGACCACCTACGACTACCTACTACTAGCATCCCAACCTACTATGACCTACCTACAACCGACCTACAACCTACCTACGAGTAAAAAGTATCGATTTTTTCCATGCCGACCTTTCTTTTACTCATGGACATTTTTTATCATGCTAGAAAAAACGTCGCAACCTACTTGATGCCACGAGTACCTACAACAAGCATCACGACCTGCTACGACCTACCTATGACCTCCTACGACCTTGTGGCGACCATGCTGCGAGTATGAGTCAAGGGCAAACTTGGCAGAGGTCGTGAATTAGGTCGTGAAAGTGGGACAGGCGCTTTATCAACCTTAAACTCTGCTCTCTCTTCATGATGTTGTATGGCCTGCAACATATATTACCACCATTTCTACATTTAAGTCCATTGCTAGTTTACAGGGTAAGGATAAGAAAATAATTTCATTCTATCAACAGAAAAAAAAAAAACAATGGGTACTCGTAAGAATTATTTTCCTCTTATAACGCCAATTAATTTATCTGGAATAGGTCTGTGCAACTATAAGAATAACACATAAATGTCCTAAGAGCACACTGCATTCAGGTATTATTTTATCGCATGAATCAATAATTTATTTCACTGTCAGGTTTACAAAATAAATTAATTATAAATTCAGATTTTAAAAGAAAAATCTCCCAGATTTCCCATCTTGTCAAAGAAGGCAAAGCTTATTAGTTTTCAGTTCCAAGAATAGCTGAAGTTCTCTGGAGACTTCAAGTTGCCATGGGAATAAAGGTTGTGATGTCTCAGGATTATTGGAACCAAAGTCCACTTCAGAGCTTACCTGACATTTATACCTGCATCGTTCCATGAGGGATCATTAAACTGTGACTAATGTCAAGGTAATATTCATATTCTGGCATGGATGCTCACATGGTGTGTAGATCAGCAGCTAATTATACATGCTGACCACACTTTCATTCCAGGGAACGTGATCAATCAACAGTAGGCAGTTCACTGCTCTCGTTCTTAGTTAAAATCATCGCTTCTGACTGAAAATTTCCTTTCCCCTTAACCACAGAAAGCACTGCTTTTGAAACATGAGATCTTAAAAGCTGACTTAGAGCCAACAACACCCCTCTGTATATCTGCAGACTGAACTATCAGTCAAAACATCTATGCTGAAGTAAATAGTCAAAAAACCTACAGCTCTCCAGCTGAATCTTGCAACGTTGCGTATCCATGGGAAACAGAGCCAAATCAAGGAGGCACGAAAGTGTTATTGACAACCTGAAATATGAAAGAGAACAGCAAACATTACCCACTTTTGAAAGTTAGAAGAAGAGAACACTTTAAGCAAATGTAATCAGTGACATCCTCACATGTCAAAGAGATTTAATCTTACCTCATGCTGAGCAGCACATCACCGTTCCGGAATATGAAGAGTAGGATGTTTTCCTGTGTCACATCGTGAAAATTTGCACTCTTTTCATTTGCAAAAAATAAATCTGGCTTCCATAAGCATTTGAACATAGTTGGATCCACAGTCAGTGTGTCTGAACCGTTGAAATCATTTGGAAGTTTAAGCCTTGGATCATTCCATCTTTGTCTGAGGAATATATTCACTCGATAGTCCTATCAAAACAGAATCTTTCAGTAAGGGTTGATGCACGTGACAGACACAAAGTAAAAGATATCAAGAAGTAAAAACTATAGAGCACAAAATCAAATATCAAATCAAAATGCTGGGAATGTACCGTAAATTAATCAGAAGCTATAAAAAGATTAAGGGTGGAACTGTGCATTCAATTTAAAGAAATGTCAATAATTTTATTAATAATTATACTGGCATCCATTTCAATGCAAATTTTATAAATTTATTGAATATATTGGGAATATTCCATCCAGGATTATAAATTTCTACCATTGCATTCAATTGTCATTTAAAGTGTTAACTGAATGCTCTTACTTGAAGAGAACTCTTCAATTATTACATTAGGAAGAGAACTTTTGACCTACAGTTAGCATTCTTGTCTTTGACAGGGAAGGTTTAAGGCGTGCTCCAGACAACTTGGTGATGTCAACCAGAATATGCGGTTGAACTTTTGTCCTTCTGTTCTTTGGGGGTCAGGAAATAATGGGGAGTCAATTGGTATCGGTCAGCGGTGCCTGCTTCAAGTGGTCCACAATCAGCTGTGGTCTGTGCAAGCTCTGATTGTCAACGTGACATTGTGGTTAAAAAGGATCAAAGAATATAATCCTTTTAATTCTTTTTGAAAAGTTATCCTCCCATCCTCCAAACTATGCCTCGCACTTGTCATTCTGGATCTCTCTCCGAGAGGTTGACCCCTCCATTGCATGACTAGGAGTACAGCCAGTAGAACCCATTTAGACTAATAATTCATTTTCTCATTTTCATTTAGCTCATGTTCGCTTTGAGCCTGTCTTCAAAACAACCTAGCACCACAGAGCCTGTAAACAGACTGTCTTAAAATCTTACTGGAGTATACATAGACACATAGAAACGTAGAAAATAAGTGCAGGAGTAGATCATTCGGCCTTTCGAGCCAGCGCTGTCATTCAATATGATCATGGCTGATCATCCAAAATCAGTACCTCGTTTCTGCTTTCTCCCCATATCCCTTGATTCCATTAGCGCTAAGAGCTAAATCTATTGTAAAGCGGCCTTTTCACGGGGCGACTTGACGCAAGAGTTAACCAGAGTTTAACATCGTGGGAACCTCGTGCGATAACAGTACGGCATTCGTGGACCACCGTGGACCACCGTAGCGCTAACGGCAGGTAATCGTGTAACTTGGTGACTCGGGAGAAAATTCAAGAAAGTTTGAATTTCTCCAAGAGTGACTTGTACACTTGTGGTTGAACATTGCAACATTATATGGACGTAGTGGCCAGTGCGATATCCGTAATAACTCTTGCGGGTACCGTGGGAACTCCTGCGAACGGTGAACCCGGAAGCTGAACAGACGGGACAGAAGGTGAGTAAAAATTGTCTTCTGTGGGATTGAATTTAAAAAATAAATAAAAATAAAGATTTGCATCCGCATATGGACATCAACTTATTCATGAGTTATGTTAATGAGATTCAAGAAAATAACTATAATCTTTAAAAGGGACTTTAAAAGGGACTTTACTGAAAGGTTACGCATTTTTATGGTCCGTGAGAAATTTTTCACATGTACTTCTTTGAGAGATACAGCTCGGAGTCCTCGCCGACTAGCGATCGATGCCTTTCCGAAGCAGGGTCCGGAACGCTACCAATCAATGTTGTACAGAGACCCGTGTAAGGAGTGAACTGCACATGCTGGTTTAAACCGAAGACAGACACAAAAAGCTGGAGTAACTCAGCGAGTCAAGCAGCATCTCTGGAGAAAAATAGCTGATGTTTCGGGATGAGACACATCTTCAGACTCAATTCCGATTAGGCTGTCTGAAGAAGGGTTCCGATTCGAATCGCCACCTATTCTTTTTCTCCAGAGATGCTGCCTGACCCGCTGACTTACTCCAGCTTTTTATGTTTTTCTTCCCAGATCTGACTTACCTGCTGAGTTACACCAACATTTTGTGTCCTTCTGTGCGTATTAACCAGCATTAACCAGCGTCTGCAGTTCCTTTAGACATTACCTAACTTCAGATTTTAGAGATATAGCGCGTGGGAACTCCTGCGAACGGTAAACCCGGAAGCTGGACAGAGGGGACAGAGGTGTGTAAAAAAGGTGGTCTCAATATCGACAAGGGAACATGTGTCCTTCGAGGACGTCCCACCTAATTGTCATTGTTGGATAATCTTTTTAACAGGAACACTTGCAGAGATGGCTCCCAGAAAATCTCAAAGAAAGGGGGTAAAGCGTGTCAGAGATGTTTTTGCCATGTTGCTCTATTCAGTTTCTATATTGTTTCAGTTTCTATATCTATATTGTTGCTCTATTCAGTTTCCCAGGGGGTCGGGACGCGACTGGAGTTGGGAGGGAAAGGTGGGGGAGTCGAGGGAGAGGAGGGGGAGACAGATGGGGGTGTCTTCATTTACTGGCGGCGGGTGTCTGTCACTGAAACAGGCAGGTGAGATTTCACATCCACCTTGTGTGTGCCTCTCTCTCTCTCTCCCTCCCTCTTACACAGGCTGAGAGACTCTGCCTCTGTGAGTGTACGTCTCTTTCTCCCCCTCTCCCACACACAGTAAGACCGAGGTACTGTGCTCAGTCCATCTGTGTCTCCCACATACACAGTAAAACATGTCTCCAAATGAGCCAATTCAACCAAGGGTGGATATTTATAGTGTGTGGAAAAAAAAGTTACATCATTTGTGTCACGTGTAGTTCACGATGTTCATTCAAGATTTAACGCGAAAGCTCGGGAGACGGACAAGTCACTCGCACAAATAACAGAAATGCCGAGTACCGTGGGAACTCTTTACCTACCCCCCGTTATATCGTGCGAGACTCGTGCTGGACCACGACCACTTTACTCTGGTGACATCTTGCGTCAACTCGCCCCGTGAAAAAGCCCCATAACTCCCTCTCGAATCTATCCAGTGAATTGTCCTCCACTGCCTTCTGTGGCAGGTGAAAAATATTTTCCTCATCTCAGTCCTAAATGGTCTACCCCTTATTCTTAAACTGTGACCCCTGGTTCTGGACACCCCCAACATCGGGACCATTCTTCCTGCATCTAGCCTGTCAAATCCTTTAAGAATTTTACATGTTTCTATAAGATATCCTCTCATCTTTCTAAATTCTAGTGAATATAAGCCCAGTCAATCCGTTCTTTCATCATATGTCAGTCCGGCCATCCCAGGTATTAACCTGGTGAACCTATGCTGCACTCCCTCAATAGCAAGAATGTCCTTCCTCTAATTAAAATAACAAAACTGCACACAATACTCCAGGTGTAGTCTAACCAGAGTCCTGTACAACTGCAGTAGGACCTCCTTGCTCCTATACTTAATTCCTCTCGCTATGAAGGCCAACGTGCCATTAGCTTTCTTCACTGCCTACTGCACACTTAATTTCAGTGACTGATTTACAAGGCCACCCTGGTCTCATTGCACCTCCCCTTTTCCTAATCTGGCACCATTCAGATAATAATCTGCCTTCTTGTTTTTGCCACCAAAGTGGATAACATGCACCATGATGGCCAAGTACTGCCCTGCTCTTCATTTCCATATTGCTTGGTGGAAGTATTTATGCCTCATAGTTAAAGGAATTGTGGTCTGTTCCCAGCAAAATAGTCCATTGGCCATTCCTATTTGAATAAAGACCTCGTGTGCAAGTAAAATTAAATGGTGGCACTATAATTGGAACGTCCTGAACAAGTGTGGTCTCCTAAACCTAAGCAAGGATATGGCTGCAGTATGGGAGGAGCAGATGTCCAACAAATGTTGATCAGAATGATCCAAGTCATGTTGGGCTGGGTGGAGGGGCGATGGGAGTGGATGGATGACATTCTGTAAGGTGAGTTGAAGGTACGGTTACGCCCACGCATTCTAGAATGAAAGATGATCCGACAGAAACATATGAATTTCCTGTGGGTTTCGACAAGGTAAAGTCTGTCAAGCCCATGATGTTTTCCTTGGCTGTGTTGTCTGGGCCACATTTCAACATGAAGGGTCAGCGTTAAAAGGTCGCAATAACATAGAAGAGCACAGCACGGAAGCAGGCTCTTCAGCCCACAAAGTCCATGCCGAACATGACGCCACAAAAACAAATCTCATCTGTCTGTACATAATTGATAGAAGGCGATCCTTCTTCACTCAGGGGATAGTGAATTTTTCAAATTCTATTAAAGAGTGTGTGTGTGTGTGTGTGGGGGGAGGGGGAGGGGGGGGGGGGGGTGATGAACTGCACCCATGTGTTCCACTCTATTAATGCACAGTGAATGTATAACTGTAGTGAGTTGTAATTCCAGATGTGTGCACGCTATTGGTGAAGCTTCCATTATTCCTTCAACAAGCAGCACCTGACCCTCTGTGTTTTATTCCATACTCCAACTAGAACAAAATTATGGCATTTTGGCGTGAAGGACAACAGCCGAAAACATAGCTCTGCCTCATGACTCTTAATATCCCCAGCAAGGAGTTACATGAATTCTCCAACCAAATTCATTTGTCCACCAAAAATGTTACAGGATAAGCCCTCATAAGGATGAAAATCCAATTACTTTAATCATAAGAATATCTCAATGCGCATCAGTCAATTGATAAGAAAGGTAAGACATTTGATCAGAGCCTCTATATCCAGCTCAATGTCAACATCATACTTTGCAATGCAAACCCTCATATTTCCTCCTCACAAACAGCTATTGAGCATCATGTTGCTTGTTACCAGGGCCTGAACCAACGCCAGGATAACTATCATTAAAGATGATCATTAAAGCAAGCATACATGGAGAGTCATGTGCTTAATGCAGCTCTGTTTTTAATGTCACTCCCTCCATGCGTAGAGACATAAATGTAAAGATCTAATACATTATATCAGTCATGCTATGGCAGACCTCATATCTGCTAAACCTCCAACAACTCAGGGGCGGCACGGTGGCACAGCGGTAGAGTTGCTGCCTTACAGCACTTGCAGCGTCAGAGATGCGGGTTCGATTCCGACTATGGGTGCTGTCTGTACAGAGTTTATACGTTCTCCCCATGACCGGGTGAGTTTCTCCAAGATCTTCAGTTTCCTCCCACACTCGAAAGTTATACAGGTTTGGAGGTTAATTGGCTTGGTTAAAGTGCAAATTGTCCCAAGTGTGTGGGGGGTCGTGTTAATGTGTGGCAATCGCTGGTCGGTGCAGAATTGGTGGACCGAAGGGCCTGTTTCAGAGCTGTATCGCTAAACTAAACTAAGCTAGACTAAACTAAATTCCATTCCCTTGCATCCTCACAACCTTATTCTACCCTAGATTCATCAGTTACACCAAAATGAGCAGTGCTTGGATGGCCCTACACCATCTGATGTGAAATGACCACTGTAGTTCCCTTCTTCACATTCTTGTTTTGCCCACCTTGTAATGTGTAAGATAAATGAAAAACCAAGCACTAGACCCAGTCAACTAGACCCAGTCAACTAGACCCAATGATGTTTGAGCATCTGTGTGAATGGATCAAAGTCATGAATTTGGTTACAGTGAGAGAATAACACTTCTGAGGATCACTATCACAGTCATTCTGCAGCAAATCTTGAGAGAAAAATCTTTAGACAAATGAGTATATGAAGCAAGATGTCCAGAAGAGACAGAATGCGGTAGCTGTGAAACCCCATCTTTCCATTTCCAAAGCCCATGCATTTCGTTATCAAGTTATGTCCAGGGCTGCCTCCCTAATTCCTTAACTCTCCTTTTTTTGCTACTCTCTTTTCTGAATGGAGGGAAAATAGTAAGATTAAACGAGAACTTACCAGTTTGAAGTTTGATCTTTATTTTATGAGGAGTAACGTTGAGGGATTACGTGAAGACCCCGCCAGTACGCATGCGTGTCAATCTTCAAAGCAGCGGTGCGAAATCACAGACAACAGTAAATGAACTGAACATAGTAAGATTAGAGAAATAGGATACCAGTTGAACTTTATGATCGAGCCTCAACGTTACTCCTCATAAAATAAAGATCAAACTTCAAACTGGTAAGTTCTCATTTAATCTTACTATTTTACTTCGGAGTCACGTGAGTGACTACGTGAAGATTTTAAAGCTCTGTGATTTCATGCCGTGGAAACGAGTCCAAGCGTCATACACTGCATCAGTAGGCCCATGATGAATGAACATTAAGAATGCATTCAGACATGACATAGATATAGACATGTTGATGCTATTAATGAATAATAGTGGCAATAGTAACCTCCCTCAACCTGGAGCAGGTATGAACCATACCTAACATAGAGTTGGCAAATACCCCTGATCTGGCAATAGGTTTATTCTGAATATTTGGACAGATCAATAGTTTGACCATCCTGCAACCGCTAGGATGTGGTCCATCCCTGCTGCTGAGGTATAGCGGTCCTGGTGGAATGAGACCTGGTGATATATAACCCCGCAGGTACCATGAAAACCCGGAAGCGGGAACCATGCTGAATTTTGCAAGACCCGTCTATTGAGGCCAAATGGAGGAAGACATCAAAGAACATTCCTCCCTAGTGTAGCGAGAATGCACCCTTCGCCACTAAATGCCTCGTTCACTGTTGATTGAGCCTGGATGCAAGCATCTCAATAGTTAGTGTTCCATCGATCCACAATGTCATTAAATACTTTGTGATCACACATTCATTCTGTGTTGTCATTGATTTTGCACAATAATACACCAGTGCTAAATGCGGTTTGGTAAACTATCACCGGATACTTTGATTTGATTGCACCTTTGTGATTAACATATACCACCACCAAGTGTATCACCTTGGACTTGTGCATGCAGTTTATGCATATCCACACACCCTTTAATGCACAGAATGCACCTGGTGTCCATTGGCAGTTGATACCATGACTGAACACTTGATAACCCATGCTAATCCCATCTGCCTCCGTAATTAGAGATGGTATTAGTAAATTACCCATCTTTGGGCAATAGCATCAGTTTGGAAATGACTGAAGATTTACGGATAAGAGGTTTAGTGAAGCAAAGCTGTCCATCATTATGGCTTTGATAGTTTCAGCTAAAAATAGCAGAGGTCTAATTTTTTGTCTTAGAGCTGATCCCAGACCAATAAATGGATGATTGTATCCCAATAATCAATAGTTTCAGTTGGTATCAACTTAATTTAAATTTAACTGGACAGGTGAGAACCAATTTCTCAAATATAGCTATGTTGCTGAGAAGGCTAATTTAGTAAAATACAGTATGTTCAATATCATCCAGATTGGCCATGCCACTTATTTGTTCGCTCTGTGCAGTTGAAGCACTGATAGTAGTGATTTGGTAAATAAACTGGAAACTGGAGTTAGCCCATTGTAACGCTACTGAGTGAATCGTTGCCTCATCCAGTTAAATTTCAAATATCTTCAACCCTGTGAGCGGAAATGATCACATGGAAGTTATTCAGAAAAGTCTATGCTGCACATGCGGGTTGAGGCTGTTGACAATGATCAGTCCACATCCCATTCCACATCCACATGATCAGTCCACATCCCATCGATGTAGGAGAGGGGGCGTTGCAGTGGCAGCAGCCTGTCAGCAGCGCGTTAGTCTTTTCAATTTTTAGTTTGTTTTAATGTTCCTTTGTGTGTTTTGTGTGGGGGGTGGTAAGATGGAAACCGCTTCGGTCGCCTCCTCCACGGAGAGGCAACTTTTTCCAGGTCGCCTCCCCAGTGGCCTAACAAGGATCGGCGCGGCCTTTCCACGGAGACGCGCCCGGGACTTCAGCGGCGGGCGCAGCGTGGACTCCCGGCGCGGAGCGGGCGAGCCCTCGCTGGGGCTCGCCGGAGGGGAGTGCTCCGTTTCGCTGGCCCGCGGCAGCTGGCAGCCTGAAGCCGCGGTCTGCAGAGTTTCAGCTGGCGTGGCGTCTACAGCCCGGGATCCCTCGTGGGGGACCCGGGGGAAGAAGAAGCCATCACTGCCGGCCCGCGGCCAACTTCTACCGCGGGTCCGGCATGGACTTACCATCACCCCTGGAGGGGAGCTTCGACCATCGGCCCTACAGTCTGCAGTGCTTCTGGCTCCGGCGTGGCGTGGCGGGAACCTTAAATCTTCGATCGCCGGCCTGCGGCCTACACCAGCCTGAAGCCACGGTCTCCGGTGGGGAAGTGCCGATCCTGGACTTACCTTGACTTTGACTTTGTCCCTTACCATCTGGATGCCCGCAGCAACGGCTGCGGAGGGTGGAGGTCCCGACCACGGGGGAAAATGGAGGAGGACTGGCCAAGTTCTGTGCCTTCCACCACAGTGATGAATGCTGTGATGGATGTTTGTGTTACATTTTTATTGTGGTTGTGTGTTCTTTATTATTGTACCGCTGCTGACAACCCAAATACCACCGACCCTGGTTGCGTGGCAAATAAATTCTATCCATCTATCTATCTATCATTCTTGTGAGCCTGCCTTGAAAGGCAACTCCAACCATACCTGTGTGCAGTATAAACTAATCTTATGTTATCCCAAACCAGTGTAAATATTCAAACCAGTTTAATATTACCAACTTGTATCTGTGACAGGAGACATCATCGATGTGGTTCCATACCTTTATCCGAATGGGAGGACTTATGCAACCCGACCCAGGAGCTGCCTCAAACATGTCTGCATGATTTTGCACCTGCTCCTGGGAGGTAGAGGAGCTCGAGTACGGGGTTGGCGCATCTTCCAGGAAGGCCGTTCTGGGCTGTGGCCTAAAAAGACCTTTGTCCTGGTTGTACGGACTTCAAGCTTTCACCAGCTTCAGTTCATCGTGGTTTGCTGGTGGGTGCGTAGGGGTGCTGCCGTCGAAGATGTGAGGTCTTGCGTGATGAAGTGGCCTTCCTGAACCCGACGGCCACTCGTTGAGCTCCTGCTGCTGGTAGTGTTGTTCTTGCACCCCCTGCTCACTTGTTGTATCTTCAGCCAAACCCCTGTCTTCAGAGTCAGCCCAGAAAAGACTCCTAATGCTCCCCTCTGTCGAGGGAGATGCATTATGCAGCCCTCAATAAGGTGCTGCCATGGGCGTCCTGGTACCCCATGGTGACTAGACTCCATATACCGGAGCATGTCACATTGGAGCTTCTGCTCCATCAACCGCTCCATGCGGGATATGCGATCACAGTTGCTCCCGCCAGCGGTGAGTCTTCACAGCCTGACTCGTCCGAGTCTTCGGCTTGTCCGACTTCTGCTTGGCCTTCCCACCAGTCTGTTGTCGATTCCGACTGTGCAGGTGCCTGGTCGGAGACTGCTGATCAATAGCGATCCAGGTGCAGTCTACCGCTGCTGACTGCCCTGACTGCCCGCAATTCCGCGGTCCTCCGCAGTCAGTCTGAATGCGGTCCATTCCTGTAACATATTCTCACAAAATAGCACAAAACGACCTTCGAGTAAGGAATTTACCTGCATGTCCTTTTTAAAACCTTCTGCTGCGGGGCAACGCTCCTCCCGAGCCTGGTCTCGTGGTGGTAGTTTGTTACAGCTGGGGTTCCCTCTGTGGTCCTTGTAGAAAGGCTTCAATCGCGGGTTATTTCTCCGCCGTCCCTTATAGCAGGGCTTCTCCGTGATGTTCTCCAGTCGGGGCTTCCCCCCCTCCCCTCCCCATCGATCTGGGTATCCCCTCAGTAACTGCAGCCAGGATATCCCCGTGGTCCCTATAAAAGGGATAGCCGCGATTTACAAAGTCGGGGGGTGGTATCCTGCAACGGGGGGGGGGGGATGTATATGAAGCCACTGGTTTTACTGCCAGCGGTTCACTTGGCAACTTACTGCCGTCCGCTCCTCGCATCCTGCAGTTTCCGGAGCGGTTCAGCAGGTGCCCCCGGCACCAATATGAAGCCGCTGGCTCCAATGCCAGCGGCTCGAAGGCGAATCCACCGCCGTCTGCTCCCCGTACTCCACGGTCTCCGGAGCGGTTGTCCAGGTGCCCCCGGCACCAATATGAAGCCGCTGGTTTTACTGCCAGCGGCTCGAAGGCGAATCCACCGCCGTCCGCTCCCCCTATTCCACGGTCTCCCGAGCGGGTTCTCCACCAATATGAAGCCGCTGGTTCTACCGCCAGCGGCTCAAAGGTGAATTCACCGTCGCTCGCTACCCGCATTCCGCGGTCTTCCGAGCGCCTAGGTCCGTGGGCGGGATTCCCCATGACCGAGGTTCCCTGAAGTTCGTGACTGGGGTCTCCCCTCCGTCCCGACTTCGCCCCGGACTTTTAGCAGGACCTCTAAGTCCTGCAAGAAGATTTAAGCCTGAAAAGTTTTATAAAAACTTACCTCAGGTCTGTTGCTGGCAGGAGATTCACGTCCACCCTGCCAGTCGTAACGCAATGTTATAGATGATAAACACGCATGCATACTGACGGGGTCTTCACGTAGTCACTCGCGTGACTCCGAAGTAAAATAGGATTTATCCATGAGATTAATGGAAGATACTGAATGGATAACATTTGTTAATGTTGACCATGAATGGAAGGCATGATTTGGAATGTCAGTGGTGGCTTCATGGATGAGTACATATCTATCAGCAATTTAAGAGGGAGTAGATGGGTATTACAGCTAAGTACAATACAATACAATACCTTTTATTGTCATTTGAGCCTCAGTGAGGCTCAAACGAAATTCTGTTTCCACAGCCATACAAACAAAGACAATTCCTAGACATACACACAATTTAATTCACACAAACATCCATCACAGTGAACCCACTGTGATGGAAGGCAAAGTCTTTTCTCTCCCCTGTTCTCCATGTCTCTCCCGATGTCCAAGCCCCAGGCGGGCGATGATAAGTCCCAAGTCATTTTAGGCCGTGCCGGGTGATTTACGGCCCCGCTCCCGGTCTAAAAGTCTCGAAGTTGGAGCCCCCGGCGGGCACTGGAATGTCCCATGGCCATGAAGCCGCGCCGGGCGATGTATGACCCCTGCTCCAGGTCGTTCCAACCCCGCGACACGGGCTGGAGAAGTCGCGTTGCGGGAGCTCCGGGAAGCGGTCTCTCCCCCCAGACCCGCGAGCTCCCGATGTCCCAGTCCACTGGACCTGCGGCTGCATTGCTGGAGCCTCCGAGCCCCAGGAGTCGAGTCGCAGCAGCGAGTCACCACCGCTCCCCACGTTCCGAGGCCGGCCAGCCCCACGATGGTGAGTAGTCCGCAGCTCCGCAGTCTCCCGAGCCCCCGGGTCGTTCAGGTTGGAGGCCGCTCCACGGTGCTAGGCCCCAACGACAACGGAGACCCGACAGGGAAAAGGTCGGGTCTCCCGGACAGGGAAGAGATTTTAAACAGTTTCCCCCCCCGCCCCCCACATATACACATTTAAAACCAGTATTAAAAAACACCAACACTACATTTAACTAGACAAAAAATTTAAAAAAGACAGACAGGCTGTAGGGGCCGCTGCAACGGGTGAGTCGCGCCGCCGCCGCAAGTGAAGGGGACTACAGAGGCATGAGGGAGGAGCTGGCCAAAGTCGACTGGAAAGGGACCCTAACAGGATTGACGGTGGAGTAGCAATGGCAGGAATTTCTGGGAATCCAGGTACAGCAAACCATGTATGTTTTACTGACTCCTTTAGCCATCTTCAATGTCTTGGTGTCAAGACATGAATTTCTTCCTTTAGTCAGTAAGATACATACAATTCCTCCAAACTCAGCATGCCATCCAGAGAGGGCTCAGTGAACCTAGGGAAGGCTTTGACTCATCTGCGATACTCATCCTTTGTTGAAGGTAATTACCTTCTTTAAATTAGAAATACATTTTAGAAGTGGAGCAAAACCGACATAAGCCACTGCATTGCTTCTTTGACATATTCAAAGGTCAACTTTCTACTCTGAGGTCTCTCACCTTCAACTAAGTTGCTTTTTCTTAACAGATCTTGAAGTTACATTCCTGCTATGGGTGTATAAAAAAACAAGGAAACTATGCTGAGCTAAAGCTAAAACATTGCAGATCCTATTAGTGCTGGGATTAATTGGATTATGCCATCAAAATTCTATAACAAGTACAGAATAACAAATAACCTTCTGTGCAAGACCATTCTATGTTTCTAGGATTGCTGCCTTGGAGAAATGAACCAACTATTCTTGAGATTGTACCTTTTAACTGGCGACAGGTCCTGAATGATGCTGCAGATTATCCCACTGCAGTTAGAAAGGAAACCACTGGGAAAGTAAAATGTGTGCAGATGGCCACTGCCAAGTTGTTTGTAAAATGATGGGAGCTGCAGTAAATGCTTTGTTTTTCAATGCCTAACTTTAATATTTTCTTTATGAAATACTGCAACAATATGCTGAAAGTTTAAAAGAAAAGCTTTATACTGGAATTCTGAAATAAAAACGGGAAATGCTTGAAAGAATTTGCAGGTTATGCCCTTTGAAAGGTCTCTGACCAAAAGCCCCTGTCCCACTGTACGAGGTAATTCAAGAGTTCTCGCGAGTATTTCCCTGATTCGAACTCGGAGAATGTCCCTAGCGGGTCCTTAGGAATTAGTGGATGTCTCGTACAAGTAAAAAGCAACAATTTTTTTCATCATGAATATTTTTTTACACGTGGACATTTTTTTGCAGGGATGAAAAAATGTCACGAGTTTACCGGATGTCCCGAGTACCTACCGTTAGCATTACGAGCCGCTACGAGACATCCACGAACTCCTACGGACATTCTCCGAGTTCGGATCAGGGGAAAACTCGGGAGAACTCTTGAATTACCTCGTACAGTGGGACAGGGGCTTAAAACAATACAGTTCTGACAAAGAGTCTCCAGCCTGAAATGATAACAGTTTCCCTTTACACGAACGCTGCCTGGTCCACTGAGCACTCCCAGCATTTTGTGCTTTCACATCATTATGCATCCCCTCAGTTTCCCTGTTCCTCCTTTATTTTCACTAATAAATTACCAGAGGGAACTCATACTATCTGTCCAGAGGATCAGCATTTTCTTGGAGGTCCTTCATTGCAGTTGATCAAAGTTTTAAAGAAGTAGAAATTACATTTATAACTGGAGTAACCTCAAACAAAAACATTATCTAAGGATACAGTGCACATGCAATGAAAGATTTCTTCCAATGTCAGATTATCCTTAATTTTCCACTAATTTCATGCATCAATCAACTAATTTCCACCCCCGTCAATAACTGCAATACCAATACAATAATCCAGTATTTTTATCTTTCTTCCTTTTGCTCCTTTGCTGATTACATACATTTTCAAAAATGTAAAGAATTTCTTGTGCACATTGTTTACACAGTGTTTAATTAAGATGTTCAGTTATCATCAAGAAGATGCCTTTTTCTTGAGGTCGTAACGTGGGCTTACCATAGTTGTTTCGTGGATTGCGCCAAAACTGTTAATGAAAATGTTTACTTGTACTTCAACTGGAATGTCTGGAAGATAAAGAGAAGAACTGTTAATCTTACAGGATAAATAATATTTTTTCAAGAACATAAAATAAAGGTGTGCCAGCACAATGAATAAATTGTGCTGACACGCTAGCTTTCCTGTCAAAACATTAACGGGGAACAACCCTAATGCGTTTGATTGCATCAAAAAGGAATCATGTTTTAAGTAAAAGATCTATTCCTGATAATGTAAAAAAACACATTTTAGCTAATTTCCACTTACATGCTTTGATCCCCATTTCATGTCTTAGCTTGAACAAATTGAGGTAACAATCTTTATTGCTAAAAGTGATTTTTGGCCATCTTACTCAGAGTCCCTCGCAGGACAAGAGGATTTTTCCCATCGATGAAATATAAAAGAGTTACTAGTGCTTAAAAAAATGTTGAGATTCTCTCTCCTGAAAGCCACGCCCCTTCCGGAGGGACTATAAAACCCAGAAGTGTTGAGTGCCTCAGTCAGTCTCTGCAAGATTGGGGAGCGAATGGATCACGTCTCTCAGTCTGAGCTGTGAATAACACTGAACACATGTCTACTAAACTGTGAGTGGTTTTACTGACCTGACAGTGCCCTTAATGCGGTTTGAAAATATAGTTTGGAAATGCTAAAGCTTTGTTGCCTTTCATTTGGAAATCCTAAAGTTGTGTTGCCTTTAGTTTGGAAATGCTAAAGCTGTGTTGCCTAATTAAAGTTGCCTTGCCTAATTAAAGTTGCCTTGCCTAATTAAAGTTGCCTTGCCTTCTATATAATTAAAAGTCTAATCTTGACCACTTCCTGTTTGCGCTTTATATTGATTTTAGAAAAAACGCTACAACATATGGCTGTGATTTTTGGCCATCTTACTCAGAGTCCCCCTCCGCTCATTGGGTGTTGAGGATTTTTCCCATCGATAAAAAATAAAAGAGTTATTAGTGTTTTAAAAAAGTTGAGATTCTCTCTACTGTCAATCACGACATGAAGGCCACGCCCCTTCTGGTGGGAGGGGGAGGGACTATAAAACCCAGAAGTGTGGGCGTGGCTCAGTCTCTGCAAGATGGAGGAGGGAGAGGTCACGACTCCCTGTCTTTAGTGGCCTTGCACCCTGCTTGAAATGGTATGAAACTGCACTTGAATTTGGTGGCCTTGCACCCTGCTTGAAATGGAATTTCAAGGAATAGCCGTGAGTCAACTGCCAGCTCACCAGCCATGAGTGAGCTGCCAGCACTACAGAATCCATTTGACCAACAATGTCCATACTAGCCCTCTGGAAACCAGTCCCTTCAGCCCACAACACCCATACTAGCGCTCCAGAAAGCCCCCCTGGGAGGACTGCTGAGGTCCATGTGTGGATGGGAGGGAGTAGGTATAGGAACGGGTGTTATATCTCCAGTGGTTATAGAGGACAGTACCTGGGGAGGGGTAGTTTGGAAGAGATGAGCAAGCCAAAGTGTCGAGGAAGGAGCGGGCCCAGAGAAAGATGGAACGGGGTGGGGATAGGAAGATGTCACTGGTGGTTGGATCATGTTGAAGGCGGCAGAAATGTCAGAGAGCGATGTGTTGGATACGACGGCTGGTGGGGTGGAAGGTGAGGACCAGGAGAACCCTATTCTTGTTCTGTTTATGGGGGAGGGGAGTGGGGGGGAGGGAGCAATAGCAGAACTATTCCATCCAAGAGGCTCAGCTGGTGAGTATATTCGAGATAGAGATCAACAAGTTTGTATACAGTATATGTGAATCAAGAGACATGGGGTAAATGTGATCTCAGAACCCACAGAACTGCATTGGAAGCAAGTCACCCTAGAACCCTCTCCAAGACAGACGTGAAGCTCACCGTTTGACCTGTTTTTTATAAAATGTTAAATGGTCAACTCGACATAGATTACAAGATTACACCAAACCCAAACCAATTAGGAGCAGACAAGGGCATTCAATCCAATTTGTGATCCCAGCTACAAAAACAGATGTGTACAGCAATTCGTTCTTCCCCCGCACAATTAAAGCATGGAATAATCTCCACCCTACTATAGTTACCCAACCAGATGCAACTAAATTTAAAGTAGCTCTTTCTTCCCAATAACCCTTTCTGGCTTAATCCCTCCCTTCACCACCTCCAGTTTAAATTCCATTTGGAATATTTTGGAGGACCAAGAAACCAAGAACCAAGAACCAAGAACCCAAGGGACTGCCTAGGCACAGTGTCTGTATATACTTGTTGATCTTTATCGGGTCCTTTTGTGATTGTGATATTACTTGATCAATTTCAATTCAGGAATCAAATAGAACTGGAATACCCACACATGATTTATTTGAAAATTGCAACATTCTCTTGGTTTATTTAGAAGGCAACTTCAAATTATTCTTTATCAGACATGGAATAAAAATACAGTTCTGCAGTTCATTTAACTCGTAATAAAGATCATTTTGATAACAATATATTGTTTCCGATTCAATAATCTGCCTTGCTGTAAAGCTAATATAATAGAACTTAATCCCACCATATATTGCTTCTTGCATGGAGCATCATTTCCAGATAGTCTATGATTTTTTGGTCCATTAATTTAATTGAATGAAATTAAAGGAATTAACTTTCTGAAAATGCACTCCCATAGGCAGCATGCAACAGTGAAATGGTTCTTAAATATACTGCAGTTAAAACTGGTTTACTACCATCAAAACAGTAAATGAATCTTTAACAAAATTTGTAAATGTATTGAAAGGAACTGCAGATGCTGGTTTAAACCGAAGATAGACGCAAAAAGCTGGAGTAACTCAGCGGGACAGGCAGCATCTCTGGAGAGAAGGCATGGGTGACGTTTCGGGTCAAGATCTTCAGACTTAAGCATTTTATAAAATCTTATAGATTAAGTTAGAAGACCACAAACCTTTAAAATATGGCCGTATCCGTGGGTCATATGTGAGAAGCAATCTGGTGAGGAGGTTACTGCTGGAGTTAATAGACTCCCGGGCAAGAGCTTCTGCCGACAATTCTCTGAAACACAAAATACATTTATGTTGAACGTTTCATTGCAGAGGCTCACCTGACCATCAACTAGTTTTGTCTTAAATATGTCAGTGGCGTCACCTCCATTCCAACATTTCACTGATGACCAATTACAAAAAAAAACTTATAATCGTGGTAATAAAGAATGCGATAAAGGCTCTGGAGAGAAAGGACTTTGTTTGGAAATTAAAACAAATGCTTGACGCCTAACGTCACAGAAGAAAAACTAAACAAACCTCACAGGAACAATTGACAACCATTGTAGGGAGAATGAGTAGCTGAAAGGAATTAATATTAATATAAAAAATGTCAGTGTTATTACAGCTTGAATGCAGGCCCTTCAGTCCACCATATTGATGGTGATCATCAAACATGACTTGGCAATCTAAGTGTTGTTAAAGGTGACTGTAGTGATAGTTCGGGTTGAAGTTTATTATTGGCATGTGTACTGAGGTACAGTAAAAAGCTTTTATTTTGAATGCTATCCAATCAAATCAGATAATACTTTACATAACTACAATCAAGTCAAACTCAAGTACAATAGGTAGAGTGAAGGGAAATATACAGAGTGCAGAATATAGATCTCAATATTATAGGCCAACAGTTTAAACCAAAAGGGCATAAGACATAGGAGCAAAATTAGGCCATTTGGCCTATTGAGTCTGCTCCACCATTCCATCATGGCTGATGTATTTTCTTACCCTTAACCACTGTCTCCTGCCTTCACCACATAATCTTTGACACCTTACTAATCAAGAACCTATCAATCTTGGCTTTAAAAATACCCATCGACTTGTTCTCCACTGCCTTCCTCAGCAATGAATTCTTGGTTCTTGGTTACTTGGTCCTCCAAAATATTCCAACTGGAATTTAAACTGGAGGTGGTGAAGGGAGGGATTAAGCCAGAAAGGGTTATTGGGAAGAAAGTGCTACTTTAAATTTAGTTGCATCTGGTTGGGTAACTATAGTTTGGTGGAGATTATTCCATGCTTTAATTGTGCGGGGAAAGAACGAATTGCTGTACACATCTGTCTTTGTAGCTGGGATCACAAATTGGATCAAATGCCCTCGTCTGCTCCTAATTGGTTTGGGGTTGGTGTAGGTCTTGTGATCTATGTCTAGCTGACCATTCCATAGACTCACCATCCTCTGGCTAAATAAATTCCTCCACCTCCATTCTGAGGCCATGTCCTCTGGTTGTAGACCCTTCCACTACTGGAAACACCCTCTCAACATTCACTCTATCCAGGCCTTCCATTATTTGGTAGTTTTCAATGAGATCCCTGTCCCCTCATCCATCCAAACTCCAGAGTACAGGCACAGAGCTTCCACATACGATAACCCAATCAGCCCCGGGATTATTCTCGTAAACCACCTCTGGACCCTCCCCAATGTCAGCACATCCTTCAGATATGGGGCCCGAAACTGCTCACGATTTTCCAAATGTGGCCTGACCAGTGCCTTATAAAGCCTCAGCAATAAATCCTTTTACAGTCTAGTCCTCTCTAAATGAATGCTAACGTTGCATTTAGCTTTCTTACCTGGAGACAAAGTCAAAATTCTGCAATAAAGTAGCAGAGAATTGGACGATACTGCAGTTTATGGAAGGACCGTTCAGAAGCCTGTCAACAGAAGGGAAGGAGCTGTTCCTGTTTCTCATGGTTCACACTTTCGAGCTTCTGTGTTTTTGGACAACAGGAATGGGAAGAGGAATGACCAGGGTAGGAAAGATCTTTGATTCTGTTGGCTGCATTCCCAAAACAGTGGTGTAGATGGAGTCAATGGTGGGAATTCTCATTTGTATGATGGACTGGGCTACATCCACAACTCTTTACAATTTCTTACGGACTTAGGCAGAGCTTTTCCCAAACCAAACTGTTATGTATGTGTAGATTGGTCATTTACTACTAACCAATTGTAGTGCTTGTTAGTTAGTTGATGCGATTTATATTACCAAGAGCTTGCTTATGTCATTCAGTCTGAGTAACTGTTAGGTACTGTAACGTTCTGCAGACCAATGCTGTAAATGGACTTTAATAAATATGTGTTGTATTTTGATGTGTGTATGACTCCACTCATTTCATGGTGTCAAGAAGTGAGTCTTACCTACTCCGTTCATGTTTATCGGGTTTTGTTTTTTTTACATTTGTTTTATGTGCCTGTTATCTCCATCATGGAAAACTCGCCTTCCTAGTCCTCTGATCTTTGACTCCAACATTGCTGAATGCTGGCACCTTTTCGAGCGCAATTACATTCGCATCGTTCATCACAATGATCCTCTAGATGTGCGTGCTTCCGTGCTACTAAACCTGGCTGGTCCTGAAGCAATGAAATGTGCCGACCATTTTACTCTTGAGCCTGCTGTTTTAGACGCAAACAGACAGATCCCAGTGCCTGCAGAAACGATTGGTGACCCTGCTGTCCTACTTGCAAAGTTTGGACAGCTGTGTGACCTCCCCTCGAACTCTTTTATCGAACGTACCAAGTTTTTTGCTCGTACGCAACAAGTTGGCGAGTCGATAGAATGTTTTATTAGCGGCATGAAACACATGGCTGCACGCTGTCATTTTCGAGATTTATGTGATGAACTGATCTGTGACGAACTCGTTGAAGGTATGCTTAATGACAAGGTGAGAGATGAATTGCTTCGTAATACTGAACTGACTCTTAATCACGCCGAACACGCCTTTCGGATTGCTGAGATAACGGCTTCTCACACTAAATCTGTGACTTCTAGGCAGCGCCCCCAGTATAGTGTTAACCTTACAGACATCTCCTGTCATAACAAGCATCCACAGCCTTCCCCTGCCTGGCAGCAGTGAAGGTCTGCTGCTCGATGTCCTAATTGTAACTATTCTCATGCTCCGGGTCGGGAATTCTGTATTGCTTATGGTAAAATTTGCTATTTCTGCAAGAAATTCAACCACTGCAAAATGTTGCCATTCCCGTGCGACTCAATCCGTCTCAAGGTCGAGTTTGCACTTGTTACAATATGAGTCTGCTGATAACGAAAGCCGAGAGCTTGAGGTGCCATCCTCCGCTCTTCTCTCTGAAAGTGAAGACAACAGTTCAGCCATCCACTCTCTCCTCCCTTCCTCTAATGAGCAACTTGACCCTGAGGTAACCATGTTTGTGAATAACCGGCCTGTGATCGCAAAGTTTGATACCGGTGCAAAATGCAACGTCATCTCGTTATCTGAGTTAAAAAAAATACGTAATGCTGAACATGTTGAAAAGGCCCTGGCCACACTTCGGGCCTACGGGGGAGATGTTCTACACCCACTTGGACAAACTGATTTAAACTGCATCATAGACCTGCAGCATCATACCCTAAAGTTTTATATCGTCAAGGGGGATTCTGAAACTCTGCTTGGTATCAATGCATGCCATGATCTAGGCCTAGTATACTTTGGCCGCACTGTCCATCAACTCTTTCTCGCTGAGGGTCCCACTCAGCAAACATTCCCTCAATACAGAGAACTATTTAATGGTGAGCTGGGCAAGCTGCCCCTCAAATACAACATCGCCGTTGATCCCAATGTCACTCATGTGGTTCGAGCACCACATCGTGTTCCGCATGCCATGCGTGACAGAGTACACAATGAACTCAAGTGGATGGTCTCCCTGGGTGTCATAGCTGAAGTTACTGACCCATCTGACTGGGTTTCCACCATGGTGGTTGTGTCGAAAAAAAATAAGGAGGAAATCCATATCTGCATAAACCCCAGGGATCTCAACACAGCTATCAAACGCCTGCACTACTCTATGTTGAACGGTAGAGGATGTTGCCGCTCAAATAGGCAACGCATCCGTTCTAGATGCCAAAATTTCATTTTGGCAGATTCCGTTGGACCCAGACTCGTCCAACCTTACTACATTCGGCACCCACTTCGACTGTTACAAATTCCTGAGAATGCCCTTTGGTATCACCTCTGCCAGCGAGGTTTTCCAGCGCAGGATGGAACAACTGTTTCCGGGGTATCCATGCTCCATTATTGTTGATGATATTCTTGTTTACGGACGCAACTTGGCTGAGCATGACGCTAATCTGAAGAAAGTGCTGGACCGTGCCAAAGACATCCAGCTCATACTCAATCCCCTGAAGTGCAAGTTTCGGGTTCCGGAAGTTACCTACATCGGACATGTTTTCACAAGTGATGGTCTCAGACCAGACCCATCGAAGACCGCTGCTATCAACGAAATGCCAGCTCCTACTGACGTTACGACTCCACAAAGGTTCCTTGGAATGGTCAACTACCTGGGGAAATTAATTCCCAACCTCAGCGATATATCTGTCCCCCTGCGGGAACTGACACACAAAGACACTGTATTGTCCTGGTATCCGCAGCACCAAAGAGCTTTTGATATTCTCAAGTTACAGCTGGCCAGCACACCTACCCACGCCTATTTTGCTTTGGAGTTACCCGTAACGCTCACATGGAGACCCAGGACCGTTGGAGACAGCGGTGGAGGGTCAGAGCGGTGAGGGCTTGAATCGGGCACGGGGCTTGTTCTCGCGGAGACCCAGGACCGTTGGAGACAGCGGTGGAGGGTCAGAGCGGTGAGGGCTTGAATCGGGCACGGGGCTTGTTCTCGCGGAGACCCAGGACCGTTGGAGACAGCGGTGGAGGGTCAGAGCGGTGAGGGCTTGAATCGGGCACGGGGCTTGTTCTCGCGGAGACCCAGGACCGTTGGAGACAGCGGTGGAGGGTCAGAGCGGTGAGGGCTTGAATCGGGCACGGGGCTTGTTCTCGCGGAGACCCAGGACCGTTGGAGACAGCGGTGGAGGGTCAGAGCGGTGAGGGCTTGAATCGGGCACGGGGCTTGTTCTCGCGGAGACCCAGGACCGTTGGAGACAGCGGTGGAGGGTCAGAGCGGTGAGGGCTTGAATCGGGCACGGGGCTTGTTCTCGCGGAGACCCAGGACCGTTGGAGACAGCGGTGGAGGGTCGGAGCTTACCAAATCCCGTAACGTTCCACACTCCATAGGGAGGGTTTCTGGGGAAGCCGCTGATTGGTGGGAGCAGACTAGAGGAAGCAGCTGATTGGGTGCAACCTCAGGTTAGCATTTCTGCTTTTTGGTTAAAGGTACAGTGATTTAGTAAGGGTACAGTGGGCTAAGGGAGGCTAGGGAAGCGGAAAATCAAAATGTGACAGGAGGATCCAGAATGTGTGAAGATAAAGCTCTAGATGTAAAAGGGGCAAAAACGGAAAGGAAGGGTAGTAAAAATCATCTGAAAGTGCTTTATCTAAATGCGCTGTACATGGTATTAGTGAGACCACATTTGGAATACTGTGTACAGTTCTGGGGTCCATACTTGAGAAAGGATGTACTAGCCCTGGAGGCAGTGCAGCGAAGGTTTACAAGATTAATTCCTGCAATGAGGGGATTGACATATGAGGAAAGGTTAAGTAAGCTGGGACTCTACTCTTTGGAGTTTAGAAGAATGAGAGGCGATCTCATTGAAACGTATAAGATCGTGAGGGGCCTTGATCGGGTGGATGCACCGAGGATGTTCCCAATGATCGGGGAGGCTAGAACTAGGGGACATAGTTGCAGAGTGAGGGGGGGCTCTTTTAAAACTGAGATGAGGAAGAACTTCTTCACCCAGAGGGTGGTTAGTTTGTGGAATTCACTGCCCCAGGGAGCAGTGGAAGCAGAAACGTTAAATTTATTTAAGTCAAAAATAGATGGTTTTTTAGCTGCCAAGGGGATGAGGGGCTACGGGGAGAGGGCAGGGATATGGACCTAGGTATGGTTAGTATAGTAGACCTGAGTGATCTCCTGGACAAGTGTCGATCGCCTGGATTGGGGTCGGAGAGGAATTTCCCGGATTTTTTTCCCGAATTGGACCTGGGTTTTTATCCGGTTTTTTGCCTCCCCCAGGAGATCACGCGGTTCTTGGGGTGGAGAGGGGTGATAGCGGTATAGAGGGGAGGGTAGTGTCTTGTGTTCTGTGTCTTGTGTCTACTGTTTGTGGGTAAGTGTGTCTGTTTAGTGTTCAGCCATGAGTGAATGGTGGTGCGGGCTCGACGGACCTGATGGTCTACTCTCGCACCTACTTTCTATGATTCTATGATTCTATGTGATGCGTCCCAGTACGGACTTAGTGCTGCTTGCCTGCAGACCACTGCCGATGGCGACTGCAAGCCTGTTTCATATGCCTCTCGCACACTAACTGATACTGAACAACGTTACGCCCAGATTGAAAAATAATTACTTGCTTTTGCCTGCACGAAATTCAAATACTTTATTTTTGGGAAGTCTGTGATTATAGAAACAGACCACCAGCCACTGGTCACCATCTTGAATAAACCCATTCACGCTGCACCGGGCTCGTCTGCAATGGATGATAATACGGCTGCAGCGTTTTGATTTCAACATTGTCTATAAAAAAGGCAAGGACATGCAAATAGCTGACACGCTATCAAGGGCCTCAGGCAAAACCAGCAAACAACAACTCTCTCTGAACAGGACCAGTTCTCAGTAATGAAGGTATCATATGTTCCTACTGATTGCCTAAGCAGCCTAGCAGAGCACACGGCTGCTGACGAGACTTTACAATTGCTGTCCGCAGTCATCCAGCGTGGCTGGCCAGATAAACAACACAGCACCCCGCTCGCGATCCGCCCATACTTCCTCGTTCGCGACAAACTGGTGTTACAGGACGGGATTATAATCAAGGGCCACAAGACAGTTGTCCCAGCTGTCCTCCAGGACAAGTACTTCGACGCCGTCCACAGGGGCCAGTCCAGCATGGAGGCAACCTTACAATGAGCACCGAGCATGTTTTACATATGTGACAAAACTGAAGTCTGCGCCATCTGGAAAAGCCTGACGCCACACCAGCTGAAACAGCAATTACTGCTGCACCCGGTTCCCCCTGTACCGTGGTCCACGGTAGCCACCGACATATTCGAATGGAGTGGGAAACACTATTTGGTTCTTGTCGACTCTTATTCGGGCTGGTTTGACATTGATCTACTCCAAACCATCACATCTGAAGCAGTTATCCGGAAGTTGCAACGCCATTTCTCCGTGCACGGCTCCCCTGCACGCCTTCTATCTGACAACGGCAGTCAGTTCACCAGCCAGCTTTTCAAAAGCTTTGCACAACGATGGGACTTTCGACATATCACCAGCAGGCCTGAGTTTCTGCAGTCCAACGGACTCGCCTAACGGGCCGTCCGAAACGCAAAACAACTAATGGAGCATTCTTACCTTGCTAAATCTGACATCTACCTGGACCTGCTCAATTTAAGAAATTTGCCTGGGATCCCATACTGGGTTCCCCAGCCCAATGACTGATGTCTCACCAAACCCGTGCTGCCCTGCCTGTACCCAGCGGCTTTTGCAGCCACAGGTCTGTTCTCCGCCCGCGGTCCAGAAACAACTACAATTCAAGCGCGATGCACAAAAACGTTTTTTTGACAAGTCCAGTAAGCCACTTGAACCTCTCTCCAGTGGACAGGTTGTTCGCCTCCAGACCAACAAGGGCTACGGTCATCTGGGTCACATCCACAGCCCTGCCAAAGAACCACATTCCTACCTGGTTTGCGCGGACGGGGCCATTTACAGACGCAACCGTCAACATCTCCTTCCAAGGAAGGAACCGCGTCCTGCAACTCCGCATCCAGAGCTTTCGCGTTTTGTATACCCTCCCACTACCGGGACGACTGCTCTACTATCAGAGACTGTGTCCCCTGCGACCTCCCCATGGCGTTCAGCGCCTAGCTCGCCGATTTCACCACGGTCATTTCCCCAGTTCCCTCCCCAGTCACTTCACCGGTGAAAGGAGGAGATGTGGATTTGTACCACACACGTGCCAGACGGGTCAGCAGGACACCCATTAGATACAGTGATTTTGTGTAACTATCTATACTTCCCCATATGCGTTAATAACGTTTCTGTTACTATACTGTTTGGCCACCATGTTTCCACGTATCTATGCTTTATTTTGTTTCTACAAGGAAGGATGTAGATTGGTTATTTCCTACTAACCAATTGTAGTGCTTGTTAATAGTTGCACCGCCTAATATGTGATTTATATTACCAAGCGCTTGCTTACGTAATTGAGTCTGAGTAACTGTTAGGTACTGTAGCGTTCTGCAGACCAATGCTGTAAGTGGACTTTAATAAATATGTGTTGTAGTTTGATGTGTGTACGACTCATTACAGTATGCTTTCTATGACACAAAGTGTCTGATAACTCAATGGGTCAGGCAGCATCTCTGGAGAATATGGTAAGGCAATGTTTCTTCAGTCTGAAGTAGGGTACTGACTGGAAAACATTGCCTCTCCATGTTCTCCAGAGATGTTGCCTGACCCGCTGAGTTTTTTCAGCACTTTGTCTTTCTTGGTAAACCTACAACTACGGTTCGTTTTGTTGATTGTGTGCTTTCTATGATGCATTTGTATAAGTTTGGTTGTTGGTGACATGCTGAATTTCCTCCGTCTTCTGAGAAAGTAGAGGCATTGGTGTACCTTGGCTGTCCCTTCAATGTGATTAATCTATGTTTGAATACGACTAACATTTATGGCAAGGAGCTTGAAGCTCCGTCGATGTTTCCGTCACTGTCGTATCTTGAACTGGGATCACTGTCTCAATGTAAGGGTTGTCCTTTTGGAAATTACATGGGAAATTACATGCTTCAATAAGAAAGTAATGAACCTTTGGAACTCTCTCACTAAGACAGCTACAGAGGCTCAGTCACCAAGTATACTCAGGGCAGAGACAGATAAATGTTTGGATAGTAAGCAATTCAAAGGGCATCGGGTTATTCTGTGAAAGTAACTCTTCCTGTCTGCACTTGTCTGCTCTAGTCTGTGGCTGCTATAATCACGTGCTCCTGTCCATGGCCTTATTTCCTCTTTTTACCTTTCCAAGACTTAATCCTTCTATCTCACTTGTCTGATCCTCCCTGTGTTTTATTAATCTCCTATTTCACTTACCTGAGCGTGTATCGACATTAATAGATTCAGGGATGGTGTCCAACAACTACAAAATTGTAAATGTGCCACTGTTGCACAAAAAAGATGAGATTATTGAAAAACTCATCAAATTTAGCTCCATTAGTTTGAGTTCAGTAGTGAGGAATATTGTGGAAATGATAATCAGGCAAAGAACTGTTCTGGTCACCTCATTTGAGAAAGAATGTGGAGGCTTTGGAGAGTGGAGAAGAGGTTCGCCAGATTCCTGGCTCAATTAAAAAGTATTAGCTACTAGGAGAGCTTGGATCAACTTGAATTGTTTTCACTGGAGCTTCGGAGACTAAGGGGATATCTGGAAGAAGTATATAAAATTATAAGAAGCATAGACAGCATAGACAGTCAGAAACCTTTTTTTCCCAGTGTAGAAATGTCTATAACTGGAAGGCATAGCTTTAAGCTGAGAGGGGTAACGGTTAAAGGAGATGTGCGGGGCAAGTTTTTACACAAAGAATAGAGGGTGCCTGGAGCATGCTTCTGAGAGTGGTGGTGAAGGCAGATATGATAGTGACGCTTTAAGTGGCTTTTGGATAGGCTCGTGGGTATGCAGGAATGGGGGGATATGATGCATTGAGTGTTGATGAGAGAAATGCAGTTGATATGGACCTAGGCGGACTTCCAAATGCCATTTAATCAGATGCCACACAACAGTCTTGTCAATAAAATTTAGGGCCAGAATAAAAGGATTGAGTAGCCATAGAGAACACTGATTCAGTAACAGGAATAGAGAGTAGTGGTGAGTTCCCTTGAATCTTAAGAGTAAGACCACTGCTTTTCTTAAAATCATTATTTGGTCTGGGGTGTAGAGGGCATAATTTCCAAATTTGCTAATGACACAAAACTTGTAGTTATAGTGGACTGTGAGGAAGATATGGAGATTTAGATAACCTGCTAGATTGGGCAGATAGCTGGCAGATGCAATTTAATGATAAGAAATGTGAAGTATGGTATATAATTCTAAGACAGGTGCAAGGACAGAGATATGGTGATGTATGTGCATAGTTCATTAAAAAGGGTAGCTTGGGAAATGGTTAAAATATATGGGATCCTAAATTTTATAACTAGAAAAACAGAATGCATGTACAATTAAGTCATCAACGAAGATTAATCCAATCTTTATAAAACATTTGCCTAGGTGTGTAGGAAGCAATTTCAGAAGGAATGGGTGACATTTCGGGTCGAGACTAAAGATAGGTCTCGACACGAAACGTCACCCAATCCTTCTCCCCAGAGATGTTGCCTGTCCCGCTGAGTTACTCCAGCATGTTGTGTCTATCTTCTATTTGTTTTGCCCAACTGGAGTACAGTTGGGAATTGTATGGAAATAAGGGACATTGATTATCTGGATAGACCAGAGGAACTAGGTTGTTCTCCTTGGAAAAGGGGAGCTTTAAAGGAGCATTTAAAATCATGAAGGGTATAGGAAGATTGCACAAAGAGAAACTGTTCCCTGTGGCCCAGTGGTCAAAAACTAGGGGATGTAAGACCAAACCTTTTAGTTGAGTTTCGTTCCAAGATACAATGTAGAAGCAGTCCCTTCGGCCCACCGAGTCCGCTCCGACCAGACATCACCTGTACACTAGTTCTATCCTACGCACATAGGGACAATTATACGGAAGCCAATTAATCTACAAACCTGCACGTCTTTGGAATGTGGGAGGAAACCAGAGCGTCCAAAGCAGACCCACATGGTCTCAGGGTGAATGTAGCAGCTTGGTATGGACAGTACCCATAATCAGGTTCGAACCCGGGTTCCTGCTGCTGCAAGGCAGCAACTCTACAGCTAAGCCACTGTGTGCCCACTATTGTCAACATGATTGACAATAGAACCAAAATCGAGGAAAACGTTTTTACATAGCAGGTGGTGTGGAGCAGGAATGCATTGCAGATTCAACTGAAGCATTCAGAAGGGAGTTTGATAATTAACTACAAGAGCTTGTGTACTGGAATTTAGAAGGATTAGAGTGGATCTTATTGAAACATATAAGATTATTAAGGGTTTGGACACGCTAGAGGCAGGAAACATGTTCCCGATGTTGGGGGAGTCCAGAACCAGGGGCCACAGTTTAAGAATAAGGGGTAAGCCATTTAGAACGGAGATGAGGAAACACTTTCTCACACAGAGAGTTGTGAATCTGTGGAATTCTCTGCCTCAGAGGGCGGTGGAGGCCGGATCTCTGGATACTTTCAAGAGAGTTAGATAGGGCTCTTAAAGATAGCGGAGTCAGGGGATATGGGGAGAAGGCAGGAACGGGAGACTGATTGGGGATGATCAGCCATGATCACATTCAATGGCGGTGCTGGCTCGATGGGCCAAATGGCCTACACCTGCACCCATTGTCTATTGTCTATTGAAATAATTTACAATGACATAGAGAGAGGGCGGTTCGAATAATTATCTGGATTGCTCCTGTGTTAAGCCAGGACGGTCTCAATGGACTGAGTGGCTGTTTTGTTCCAACAATCCTACTGCCAAGATCCTTTCAAGGCTGCTCTTAGAAATAAGTATCAAGTAAAAATTGAGTGCTTTACTATTGAATGAGCTGAGGTAGGGACAGTATTAGGCAATAAAAGATGAAATGAAGTATTCTCAGTGACAGGAAGGATTTTGTTTCATAGCTCACTTTGGGGACAAATAGTTTAGACAAGTTAAAGAGAACTATGTTGTTTGTAATGGAGACTGAAGCAATACATTAATTCATCGCAATATTGTGCCTCAGGAAATTAATGCTCACACAATACCAAGTGACAAAATATCAAATTTGAAGCCATGCTATCAATCATAGGAACATGAGAAATAGAAGGAGTGGGTCTTTCAATCTCTTTGTAGCACCTACATTATTCAACAAGATCATGTTTGAACATTTACCTCAGTGGCGCCTCACTGCATGACTAAACTGTGTAAAGTGCGAGCAGTGCGGCCAGGAGTGTTCCCCAACAAGTGGAGACAAGCCCTCCAGTAGGTCTGTCGGCCTGGCTCGCCCACCGCGGATGTAGACAGAACCCATGATGCGAGAGTGCGGAGGGACCCGCGATAACAGCCGAGAACGAGGTGGGTGGTCGGAGAACGAGGTGGGCCGTCGGAGAGTAAGGAGGGCCATCAGAGGGTGAGGGGATCATCGAGGAGTGAGGAGGGCCATCGGAAAGACTAGGAAGGCTGCGGAAAACAATGATGGATGGACCTGGAGTGAGAGAGGGCGCTGATTACGAAGGGGATATCCAGTGGTGGTGGAGGGGGGGGGGGGAATTGGGCTGCTGAGAACGAGGAGGGGACACGGGGAGGGAGGGGGGGAGAGGAACTGCTGAAAACGAAGGGGGGACCCACAAGGGGGTCACAGAGAACAAAAAGGGGACCCGGTGGGGGGGAGGGGGTTACCTTTTGCCACTTGCGGCAGCAGGCAGATGATGGGACTGTTCAATGTACTTTGTTGATGCCAGAACGTGGCGACACTTGTGTACTGCCTGGGTGAGGGGTCTGCTGCATTCTACCAGGTTATATGCAAAATAAAGCATTTCACTATACCTAGGTATATATGACATTAAAATATCATTGAATTAAAAGAAAAGAATTTACACCTGGTTTGAGAGACCAAGATTGCGGTGATTTGATATGTTGACAAATACATCCTTGAATTTCTACTAGTGTACAGTAGAAACTATATTGACTGGTTGCATCACAGCCTAGTTTGGCAAATCGGACGCTCAGGAACGACGAAGATTACAAAAGTTGGTGCGCACTTTCCAGTTCATCACATGTACTGACCTCCACCAACGAAAGGATCTGCAGGAAGCACCAGCCAGCATGATCGGAGACCCACACCACCCAGACCATGTTCTCATTCTCATTGCACTCCTGCCATCGGGAGGAAGGCATAGATGTCTTCACCATGGTCTTCCTGTTCAGGAACAGCTTCTTCCCAACAAACATCAAGGAATCGCTCATTCCAAACACAACTAAACTTCTAACTGCGAACAGCCTTAGTTGCACTAAGGACTTTGGGTTTTTGTTTTGTTTTGCACTATATTGTGTTTATTTATTTACTCAACTTTCTTTTATTTACTTATTATGCCATCTATTGAGTAGTGCGCTTAGAAACGTGCTGCTGCAAGTAAGAATTCCGGTACAGATGACAATTAAACACTGTTGACACTCTTGAGACTAAAGCTCTTAATTTTAGATCACTGGCATCTTTATCTAGCTTCTTCACAATCTTATTTGTTTCAACAAGATTACCTTTCACTATATTATGATCCGTTGATATCCAGAAGATCCTTCGTTAATTGATCACTAATTCTTCCTGTCTCACTAAATGAATCAAAGGATCAGAGCATTGCAGGAAGATTTATAGAGATCATTTTGTCCATTGAGATATACGTAAGAGCAAGCCCTTTTACCTAGGCCACATTTTTTTCTATCATGTAGTTACCATTTATCTTCTAAACCTCATGAATGCATCTATTCCCACTTAACATTTAGGGTCTGGCAGTACATTTCAGTTTCTTACCTTGCCGGAGAAACGATTCATTTTCGGATCGTATTCTCCAGTTGCTCTGCGGCCTACCATCGATGGAGCTGGAGGCCACCTCGGACTGACCTTGGGCCCCACCGCCGGGCGTGGGCAAGTCGATCCCTTGCTTGGGGTCTCTCCAACTGCATCCTGCGGTCTTTACATCGGGAGCTCGCAGTCTCGGGAGAAGCCGTGGATGTCAGGAGCTCCAACGTTGCGGAAGGATCGAGCAGCCCCGACGCGAGGTTCGATCGTCCGGCGCAGGGGAGCTGATATCCCCCCATGCAGGAACAGATCGCCTCGACGCAGAGGGCCCGCTGCTGGCTACGGGAGTCAAGATCATCCTGTGAACGGTGGGCTCGAGGTCCCCGACCGTGGGAGAACAAAGGGAGGAGATGGAACTTTTTTTTCGCCTTCCATCACAGAGAGCAATGTGGTGGAGTCTCTATGATGGACGTTTATGTTAAAATGTGTTTTGTATGTTCCGTTGCTTTTTATTTGTATGACTGACTTGGCAAATGAAATTCCTCGCATGTTGCAAAACATACTTGGCTAATAAAGTATTATTGTGATTGTGATCTGCAGCCTCCTTGAAAAGGTTTTCTTCATGGCACTACTGGTTCAGTTACCAATAACCTTCATTCTATGTTCTTTAGTCCTTGATGGGAGCAGTTTCTTTTCAACCACTACATTAAGCCCCACTGTGATTTTAAAAACCTCTTGAAACTTCCCTATTCCAAAGAGAACGTCCAGTCAATCGAGACATCCAAAGTTCTAATTCCTGAAATCATTCTAGTAAATCGCTTCTGCACGCTTTAAAAGGCCTTCACATCTTTTCTAAAGTATGGGCTCCAGATGTGTCAAATCAATATTTTATAAAAGTCTGTTATGACCTTCTTACCTTTAACTGCGTGCCTCTATGTATAATGACCCAGATTTTATATGATTTGTTCAACTGTTTTCTACCTCATGTTTATGTATGTTTGCACATCTCTTTGTTCCCACTGAGCGTCACAAAGCGATCCAACATGGAAACAGGCTCTTCAAACCACCCACTCACTCTATGACGAACATTGAGAATCCATTATTACAATAATCCTATCTTAACATAAGATGAGCGTTTGATGGCACTGGGCCCATATTCGCCGGAGTTTAGAAGAATAAGGGGGGACCTCATTGAAACATATAGAATAGTGAAAGGCTTGGATAGAGTAGATGTGGAGAGGATATTTCCACTAGTGGCAGAGTCTAGGAACAGAGGTCGTAGCCTCAGAATTAAAGGACGTTATTTTAGGAAGGAGATAAGGAGGAATTTCTTTAGTCAGAGGGTGGTGAATCTGTGGAATTCTTTGCCACAGAAGGCTGTGGAGCCAAAGCCAGCAGATTTATTTAAGGCAGAGATAGATAGATTCTTGATTAGTACGGGTGTCAGGTTATGTGGAGAAGGCAGGAGAATAGGGTTAGGAGGGAGAGATAGATCAGCCATGATTGAATGGCGGAGTAGACGTGTTGGGCCAAATTGCCTAATTCTACTCCTATTGCTTATGATTGTATGCCCATTTTATTCCTCCACACATTCCCATCAACTCCCTCAGATCCCACCCCTCATTTACAGCCATTTCAATCTATATATTTTGGGATGTGAGAAGAAATGAAAGCATCTGGAGAAAATCAGGTTGTCACAGCTAGAACTTACAAACTCCACACAGACAGCACCAGAGGTCAGGAAATGTGAGGCAGCTATTCTTCTAGCTGCACCACTGTGCCACCTCTCAAATTAGTGTAAGTGCTGAACTGGTGCAACAGGTGAAACTCTAATAAATAGCCTCTCTTAGTTTTTATTGACCGGTCTAACTCTAACATCATCGGGTGACGTCGAGATGGCAGCCTCGCCAGCAGTATGTTATTTCAACTTTTTTGTTATTTTTAGTGTGTCTAAAATGTATGTTTTAATGTTTCTCGATATATTTTAATGTGGGGGTGAGGGGGGGGAATATGGGGAAACAGTTTTCGGTCACTTACCTCGACGGAGATGTGAACTTTCTCCGTGTCACATCTCCGTCCCCCCCTCACCCCCCACATAAAACAACTCGATTGGTGTGGCCTTTCCTGGAGACCTGCCTGGAGCTTCAAGCCGCAAGCACGGCGCGGACTTTAACACTGTGGAGCTGGCGATTCTTTGCCGAGGATCGCTGTGGAAGAGCTCCGACCGCGGGGCTTGTGGACTTTAACACCGTGAAGCCACGGCCACGGGGAAGAAAAGGCCGACTCGGGAGCTCCATGCCGCGGAGTGTTTCCATTCCATCCCAATGGCTGTGTTTCCATCATCTGCTGTTCTAGGTGTCAACTGCTATGCAACGGTGAGAATCGCATCGCCCAACACCTCCGCACAGTCCGCATTAACCAACCTGATCTCCCGGTGGGTCAGCACTTCAACTCCCCCTCCCATTCCAAAGCTGGCCGTTCTGTCCTGGGCCTCCTCCATGGCCAGAGTGAGTCCCATCGCAAATTGGAGGAGCAGCACCTCATATTGCGCTTGGGTAGTTTACACCCCAGCGGTATGAACATTGACTTCTCCAATTTCAGGTTGGTTTTGCTTTCTTCCTACTTCCCCTCCCCAGCTCTCCCACAGCCCACTGTCTCCGCCTCGTCCTCCTACTTCCTCCCCCCATCCCCACATCAGTCTGAAGAAGGGCCTCGATCCGAAACGTCGCCCATTCCTTCGCCCCATAGATGCTGCCCACCCGCTGAGTTTCTCCAACATTTTTGTCTCCCTTTGAACCTGAACTCAATATATATTAGTGACTTGCACATGACACAAAATTTGGAAGCATGTTGAACCATGGGGAGGATAGTAAAAGGCTTCAAGAGAATATTGACGGGCTGGTGAACCGGGCAGATAATCAGACTGATTAATATTCTCTTGAAGTTCAAGTTTTTCTTTTATTTTTTGGTCTTTATCTCCTTATTCATAAGGAAATTCTGGCTTTAATAATAATTCTCCATCATGGGAAAGTACATAGAACATAGAACTGTACAGCACAGGAAAAGGCCCTTCGGCCCACAATGTTTGTGCCTAACATGATGCCTAGCTGGACGGATCTCTTCTGCCTGCATATGATCCATATTCCTCTACGTTTCCAGGTACCTATCCAAAAGCTTCTTAAGTGCCAATATTGTATCTAGCTCCACCACCGCCCCGAAAAATGCGCTCCAGGCCCCCACCACCCTCTGTGAAAAATCCTACCCTGCACATCTCCATTAAACTTTCCCACTCTCACCTTAGAGCTATGCCCTCTAGTGTTGGATATTCCCACCCTGGAAAAGGAGTTCTGATTACCTACTCCATCTATGCCGCTCATAATTTTATACACCTCTATTAAGTCCCCACTCAACCACAGGCATTCCAGAAAAAAACAATCCAAGTCTAGCCAACCTCTCCCTGGAGCTGAAACCGTCTAATCCAGGCAGCATTCTGATAAACCTCCTCGGCATCTCTCTCCAAAGCTTGCACATCTTTCCTGTAATGGGGCGACCAGAACTGCATGCAATATACTAAAGTGGCCTAATCAAAGTCCTACAAAGCTGCATCAAGACATCCTGACTCTAATCCTGATTCTTCTGCAGTTGGATATGGCTCTGGTGAGACCACATCTGGAGTATTGTGTACAGTTTTGGTCTCCTAATTTGAGGAAGGACATCCTTGTGATTGAGGCAGTGCGGCGTAGGTTCACGAGATTGATCCCTGGGATGGCGGGACTGTCGTATGAGGAAAGTTTGAAAAGACTAGGCTTGTATTCACTGGAGTTTAGAAGGATGAGGGGATATCTTATAGAAACATATAAAATTATGAAAGGACTGGACAAGCTAGATGCAGGAAAAAAATTCTCAATGTTGGGCGAGTCCAGAACCAGGGGCCACAGTCTTAGAATAAAGGGGAGGTCATTTAAGACTGAGGTGAGAAAAACTTTTTCACCCAGAGAGTTGTGAATTTATGGAATTCCCTGCTACAGAGGGCAGTGGAGGCCAAGTCACTGGATGGATTTAAGAGAGTTAGATAGAGCTCTAGGGGCTAGTGGAGTCAAGGGATATGGTGAGAAGGCAGGCACGGATTATTGATAGGGGACGATCAGCCATGATCACAATGAATGGCGGTGCTGGCTAGAAGGGCCAAATGGCCTTCTCCTGCACCTATTTTCTATATTTCTATGTTTCTATGTAATATTCAAGTACTTGCACTCTAAACCATACTCTCCTTAAAGGCCATTTCTTTTTTCATTTCATTATTGTTTGCTAAACCTCGATACCAATTTACCTAGGTCAAATCTTTTATTATCTCCTAGAAAATGACCCTTCTTTTCTTGATCCAATTCTCCAATTTTAACTTAAGCAGTTCTAAATGTTATGATATCATGATTGATGAACTTTAAATTTTATCTCCATGCCCCCAATTCTTGTTCCACTTAATTTACTTCAATTCCCAGGGTGGCACGGTGGCGCAGATATAGAGTTGCTGCCTTCCAGCACCAGAGACCCGGATTTGATCCTGACATTCTCACCGTGACCGCATGGGTTTTCTCTGGAGCTCCGGTTTCCTCCCATACCCCAAAGGCATATAGGTTTGTAGGCAAACCGGCTTGGCAAAATTGTAAATTGGCCTTATTTGTGTTTAGGATATCATTAGTATGTGGGGATTAATGTGAAGGGCCTGATTCCACACTGTATCTCTAAACTAAATATATTAACTAAACTATATTTAAAAAATAATAAACTTTATTTCGGACTCAAGGTTCAGACAAGGGACAACATTATATAAAAATGCATTGCATTTTAAAAAACATCATAAAGTACATATAAAATCTTAATATATCACATAAAAGCATCATAAATTATATAATAAAAAAATACAATACAGGAATTAAAATCCAGAATAAAAAGAATGATCAATGTCCTACTACGAGACAACGATACCAGTGTCTCCACAAATGGGATTCGTAGCGTGTAGTGCTGAACCTTATGTTTGACAAGGCCACATTAAATTACATTTTTAGAGTCATTTATCCTGCAGATGAATTTATACATATGATTTCTTAGGATAGGTTCTAAAGTACTGACTCCTGCAGCTACAAACATGTTACTAGCACTACATCTAGGTTTCCTTAGCAGTGTTCTCATGGCATCATAATATGACTTTAGTCTCTGCAAACTTGTCTTTCCATAGTTTGACCACAGGTGCACAGTATACAGGGGTGTGCAGTATGCTCTAAACAGTGACATCTTCACCACATCTGCACACGCATCAAACTTACGCAAGAGAATATTCGCCTGTACATACAGCGTACGTCGTTGCCTAAAAATATCCTCATCATCTGTCATTTGTTCTGTAATAAAATGCCCTAGATATTTCACCTTATTAGACACTAAGATTATTGTCAGACAATTTAAAATCAGGAAATTTTAGACATTTATCCTCTTTGGTTCTACAGATCATAACAGCACTCTTACTAGCATTATATTTAATATCATGTCCCACACCATACACGGAACATATAGTAAGGAGCTGCTGTAGACCAGCACTAGATGGACTAAAGACCACAAGATCATCTGCATACATAATATGGTTCACTAAAATACTACCAATCATGCACCCAGTATTACATGCTTGCAATTGTTTGGACAGATCAGCAATATAAAGATTAAAAAGGACTGGGGACAAAATCCCCCCTTGTCTAACACAATTGCTATATATTATATATTATATTATATCATGTTATTATATAAAATTGAGGAATTTATTTATTTAATGGAATAAAATGATTTCAGTGCTTTGGTTGTTCCGATGTTGACTCTACCACAGCAATAGCATCATGTAATTACAACGTGGGAAATTGTGCAGATTTGTGCAGAAACTCCGTGGATTTGCTTTGTATTACCACCTGAGCACGATCAGCTGGGGAGTGGCAGTATGTGAGGAGAGTGGTGCATTAACTGGCAAACGTGAGCAGAAGCTGTGTTAAAATACCAGGGTGACCTTGAATGACGAAGGTGAACAGCTGGAACCTCGGCAGTACACAGCATGTAAAACTGCTGTTGTTTAAAGATGCAAATGCAGCAGAGGAGGAGGCAGAGATTGTGGGCAGGGTAGTGGTCAATTTGAAGCAATGAATTCCATAAATCAAAAGGAAAAAAAAAACTGCAGTTGCTGGAAATTTGGAATTAAAACCAAAACTGCAATAAAGAAAAAAATAGCAGGTCAAGCTGAATATATGGAGAAAAATGAAGTTAATGATTCAGTTTAATTATTCTGTTGAAAATTCATCACCTGAAAAGTAAACTCAGAATGATTGTTTCCAGCATTTTACAATAATGTCATTGATTAATATATTGATTGAAAGATATAACTTGGATACAGGCCCTTTGGCCCACTGAGTCCACACTGACCACGCGTCCACACTAGTTCTGTATTAACCACTTTTGCATCCATTCCCTAGACACTCGTGGCAATTTACAATCAACAATTAACCTACAAACCCTAATGCCCAAGGGGTGTGGGAGGAACCCAGAGGAAACCCACAACGTCACCTGGAAAACGTGCAAACTCCACACATAAAGCAGCCGAGGTCAGGATTGAAGCCAGGTTGCTGGGCATGTGAGGCAGTAGCTCTACCAGCTGTTCACTGTGCCACTCAGTGATACATTTCATGAAATCTGGCGTGTACGTCTTCCTGACGGGTTCACAGGAGAATAAGGGGCCAAACTTTGTTAGGAAATGATCCTTCAGTGCTTCAAGCATTGCTGCCTGACTTCCCAGCAGTCCATGGCAGGGTGTTGACTGCAAGCTTACATTAATGGTTGAGGGTCAGTAGTGGTTTAGGTGAAAGGGTGATCGGTGACATTCCCTAAACTGGTGGGGTGAGAACAAATTATTTTGGCGTTTGAATGCAACAGACACTAGGACTCCCAGTATTCCAGATTAGCTCAGAGATATGGAGCTGGTGCAGAAAATGGTGCTGAACGATCTTGGTGAATGGCAGAGCAGCTTAAAGGGCCTGAAGATCAACTGTTGCTTGTATTCTTCTGTGCAGTGGTTACAGGTGTGAGATTCCTTAACCAGAAATCGTGCAACATTCAACTTTGTAAAATAAAGTGACAAAACTTAATGCCACTTAGTGCTTGGTTTGCAAGTCTCTTCCAGGATGACCCAATTTCCCTGGCCACTTCATTGGGGCTAACTTCATTTGGCTACTTCATTATTGACCTTTTCATCATAAGGTTATAGACATGTACTGTAAATATTCACTGTAAAGGGCCTGTCCCACTTGGCTTTCATTCGCGCGCCATTTACGCGACCTTCTAGCGTGTGGGTAGCGCAGGACGGGCGCATGGAGAGGTGTGGAGTGGCGTGGAGGAGTGTGTACTTCATCCTGCACGAAATCTTCGCACGCTACAGGCCCGCCGCGTAACTGACGGCCAAAGAGGGACGGGCCCAAGACCCTGGCGCGATGCAACGTCTCACCTCCAACAGCAGCAGAAGCAGGCAAACGATCGCCAAACTCGGCCTGGGGCTCACGGCCATTGCGGATCCGGATCCACCCCCACTCCTACTCCCACAGCATAGACACAAAATGCTGGAGTAACTCAATGGGACCGGCAGCATCTCTGGAGAGAAGCAATGGGTGACGTTTCGGGTCGAGACCCTTCTTCAGACTGATGAAGAGTCTCGACCTGAAACATCATCCATTCCTGTCCGGCTGTGTTAGTCCTGCATTTTGTGTCTATCTTCAAATGACGTCATGCGCGTCAGATGGCTGTGCAGACATATGATGACACGCGCGACCGTTGCGAGTCAGTCACTACCGGCCGGTCACGTAAATGAGGGCCCAAGTGGGACAGGCCCTTAAGACTCATTCTTAAAACAGTTGAAATGGGGCATCAATGAGGTGTCATGCACCATCAGCAAAAAGAAATGCATACAACCTCAATCTGTAATCGCATGGCCCTCACTCTACCATTGTAATTAAGCAATGGATAAACTAGTTCAATGAGAATGCAAAAGATCAGTCAGGAGCATCAACAGCCATGGAACAATGGGATGCCAACTTATTAAAGCTGCAGCACATAAATACGTGCACACTCCGCTGCAAAAGGTGCATAGAATAGACAGCGATGCAATCTTACAGCTTGTCATTGGCATTTCACTCCCACACTCAGACATGAATGGTGATAAACAATTGAAGGACTAATAGTGACACAAAATGCTGCAGTAACTCAGCTGGTCAGGTAGCATCCCGGAGAACATGGAGAGATGACTATTCAGGTCGAGACGCTTCTTCAGACTAAATGACTAATGACGTTCAAATTCAAAGAGTTGATAGGACTCAATGCGTGAGTGCCAAATGCAAAGCTGGAATATTCACAGCAATGTTCAGTCAAAAGTGCCAAGTGCATGATCCATTTTGGCTTTCTACTTGAGATCCTCATGATGATAGAAGCCAGCCTTCAGCCAATTTGATTCACTTCACGTTAAAATCAAGAAAGAGGAGAGAGAGTAAGACAATGAGAGCAGATAACATCCTGGATGTGGTGTGAAAGATTGGTGTCCTGGATCTGTTCCGGTGTTGTTACAACATAGGCAATTATCAAATAACATAAAAAATCACTCAGGTATGGCCTGTTTCCAAACAGGTAGTCAAATCCAATTCGGAAAATTGCTGTAGAGACAAGAAACTGCAGATGCTGGTTCACAAATGAAGGCTGGAGTATCTCAGCGAGTCAGGCAGGAGAACATGGATAGATGACGTTTCAGGTCAGCACGCTTCTTCAAGCTGATTATAAGGAAATCAGGAGGAGAGGAGGGGCGGGACAAAGCCTGGCAGGCAAATTACTGACAAACTCTTTGGAAAGTTACTGCCTTGTCAGTTCACTTTCAATAAAGTGATGGGCGATGTCATTAACAAGGCTGTCAATATCAAGGTGCTCACTGATGCTCAATTTGGGTTGGAGTAACTCAGCCCTCCACTAACTAATGCCCTCCTGCTTCGGGGCTCATCACCACAGTGGTTGAAACGAGCACCAAAGTCTGGCACTGTGCGGCAGCAGTTCTACCAGCTGCACCACCTTGCCGCCCCACACCTCCAGCTATCTCAGATCTAGGCAGAGACGGTAGAACAGACCATATTCTGTGCCTCCGGAACTCAAGCCGATCACAGGCATCCACTGTGGACATCTGCCCTCCACCATAGTGAAAGGGAACAGTCTTCCAACCACCTTTTAATGGGCACAGTCAGCACACTTCACCATGGGACTGGACCACCCAAACCCTACTGAGTGCACTCACGAAAAACAGCACCAGTCTGTTCACTGTGTTATAACGTACACATAGTAAAGTTAATACTGAAAAGAATATTTTAATTTTGTTAATTAAAATATTTGCTTTGGACACTGCCTCATTTGGAAACCGGACTATGAAGTTTTAAAAGATGAATTTGAAAATGAATGCCTTGTGCAACAGTCCTTGTATGATTATTTAGACATTTAAAGTCACCAATGGACTCAAAAGCACGAAGAATCCTCGGAAATAATTGCCTTGCGGTGTTGAGGTTATGTGAACTAAAAATCTTAAGTGTACATTTTGATAGTTGTATCCATTCCAACTCTGTGTTGGCCTCAGCTGCTGGATTGGGAATATTCTATTGCTTGTCTCGTGATCAAATAACATCTGACAAGATAATGATGAAAGTGAAAATCACATTGGCATTGTCTTGTGAAGGAAGTGTGGTTTTTCAGAGTGAGACTATCATTGAATGTGTACTTGTAAGTGAGACAAAAGCAAAATGGAAACGGTCAGGACCACCAACGTCAGAGAAATCTGCAGCTTGATGTACTATATGTAAAGGGACTTTCAAACATTTGGTCCAGTCGGAGGCATGTCCCGTTCACATTCCTACAATGACCCTTGTCACATTATTTAAACTGAAATCTAATGTCAGATGATTAAAACTTCCACTCCACTGGAAATCTATCCCCTAGACTTGCTTGTGATAATGCCGCAAAGCTCAAATCAGAGCAATGTCGATGTATTAGTAGTGTCATGTGCTGAGGTGGATTTACATTGCAATGCGGGCTTGGATTGCCTGATATGAAAATCAATGGCACTCAATGGTGCTTATACAGGATCGTGAGAATGGAGAAGTTCAGATGGCTTGCGTTTCACAAAACTCTTTTCATGTGTTCTATCTGATTGATTTAAGGGATTTGGTGCCGAGGTTGGACATTTTACTGGCTCAGCCATGATGCTTCTAGCTGGCATTAACTCAAACACTTCCTTTGAAAGAATCTCATGATCTGCATTAATAGCCTTAAGCTGGCTGGTATTTTACCACTGCACAAACACGTCTCAAAGAACATGCCACCAGAGCCGATTAGTTAAAACAATTGATTGGAATGTTAAAGGGTAACAATTTAATCCCAAGATGCTGATTGATGCCAAAAAGCGAAGGTGGTGTGGATCAACGACATTCAGCCTTGTGACATTAGTCTTCAGGGAACCCTCTCAAGTAGGGCACGAGCAGCATTAACAACTGTTACGGTGAGTATTATCTTTATTATTATACTTCTCTGGATTACATTCAGCATTGGGAGAACAGTAATGCTCAGTCCACAACTGACAATTGAACGCTAGCCATCAAAATCCTTGTGTGATGCTCTGGAACATTTATCCTGAACAGAATAACATTTTTGCCATGCACTTTCCCATTTTAGGTTGAAGGTCAGACACAAAAATCTGGAGTAACACAGCGGGTCAGGCAGCAGCTCTGGAGAAAAGGAATAGATGACGTTTTGGGCCGAAACCGTTCTTCAGACTCCAATGTAAATAGCTACTCTCTAATAGATAGTTCACTGTTCCATATCAATGTATGTACCATGATTTCCGGTGGATCAATGATGTTGGACGTTTATGATGATTGCTGAACAATTAAGTTGTCTTCAATTGTCATCACGAGTACCGAACTATCAGCCACAGATGGGGTCTATAGGTGGCGCTGTGCCAAAATGGCAGCCTACATCAACAAAGGCCCACACCATCCTGGCCACACACTCATTTCACCCCTGCCACTGGGAAGAAGGTAACGGAGTCTAAAAAACATCACCACCATGTGAAGAATAGCTTCTTCTCAAAACCATCAGGCTTCGGAACAGTACACTATGCTAACCAATGGTATTGGGTTACACTAAGGGTTTGGGGCTTTTTTTAGCACTGGTATTGTTTTTTTTTGTTTATCATGTATTATCTATGTGCATTGTGTTACAAGACCATTATGCTGCTGCAAGTAAGAATTTAATTGTTCCGTTTGTCAGTAATAATAATAATAAATTTTATTTATGGGCGCCTTTCAAGAGTCTCAAGGACACCTTACAAAAATTTAGCAGGTAGAGGAAAAACATGTAAGGGGAATGAAATAAATAGTAGAGACATGACTAGTACACAAAGTAAAGACAGAATGCAATTCAAAACACAATATGAGGCAATTAATGCACAGATGAAAAGGGAGGGGGACGTGGGGCTAAGGATAGGCAGAGGTGAAGAGATGGGTCTTGAGGCGGGATTGGAAGATGATGAGGGACACGGAATTGCGGATCAGTTGGGGGAGGGAGTTCCAGAGCCTGGGAGCTGCCCTGGAGAAGGCTCTGTCCCCAAAACTGCGGAGGTTGGACTTGTGGACGGAGAGGAGACCGGCTGATGTGGATCTGAGGGACCGTGAGGGTTGGTAGGGGGAGAGGAGGTCAGTGAGATATGGGGGGGGGCAGATGGTGGAGGGCTTTGTAGGTGAGGATCAGGATTTTGTAGGTGATCCGGTGGGAGATGGGAAGCCAGTGAAGTTGTTTGTGGACTGGAGTGATGTGATGCCAGGATTTGGTGTGGGTGATGAGTCGGGCAGCTGCGTTCTGGACCAGTTGGAGTCGGTTGATGTAGGTGGAGCTGATGCCAAGGAGAAGTGAGTTGCAATAGTCCAGTCGGGAGGAGATGAAGGCATGGATGAGTCTTTCAGCAGCGGGAGGTGTGAGAGAGGGTCTGAGTTTGGCGATGTTGCGGAGATGAAAGAAGGAGGTTTTAATGACATGGCGGATGTGAGGCTCAAGGGAGAGGGTGGAATCAAAGATCACGCCAAGGTTGCGGGCCTTGGGAGATGGGGAGACAGTGGTGGCGTCGATGGCGAGAGTGGGGTTATTGATTTTGCTGAGTGTGGCTTTGGAGACTATGAGGAGGAATTCTGTCTTATCGCTGTTGAGTTTGAGGAAGTTATGTTGCATCCAGGTTTTTATAGCTGACAAACAGGAGTTGATATGGGAGAGGGGGGGGGGTTGTGGGGGGATTTGGTGCCGAGGTAGATCTGAGTGTCATCGGCGTAACAGTGGAAGTCCAGGTTGAAGTGGCGGAGTATCTGACCAAGGGGGATACTTGTACATACTGTATGACTATTAAACACTCTTGACACTTGATTATTGAACGTCCAGAATGGTCTTCCCTTCCATGGATAATTCCACAATTCTCATGTGGATGCATTTATTTTACCTTTTGGTAATCCTCCTTTTTGGCACTGATCTGCTCATCATATATATCTCCTCTTGCTCCTTTTCTGCTATCGGCAGTGTTGTATAAAACACTATGGCAGAGGAGATTAATTTTTGGCATGGACATTGTGGACTGAAAGGCCTATTTCGTTTAATTTAGTGACACAAATGGAAACAGGCTCTTCGGCCTACTGAGTACACCAATCATCCATCGATCGCCCATTCTCACTAATTCTATATTATCTCTCTTTTACTCTCTACACACTAGGAGCCGTTTGCAGAGCCCAATAACCTACAAACCTGCACGCCTTTGGGATATGGGAGGGATCGAGCGCCCAGTGGAAAGCCACATGGTAATAGGGATGATCCTGCAAACTCCACACAAACAGCACCCGAGGCCAGGATTAAACCTAGATCTCTGGTGTTGTAAGGCAATAGCTCTATCAGCTGCACCAGTGTGCTGCCATGCCACACTGTTGCACAACCTCAAGGTTTGGAATTCCTCCTCTGTGACTCTTGTGGCTCCGGCCCAATGCTTGGTGGAATCATTGTAAAATGCCATTTAACCGCGATTGACATAATTGCCTGTGTAGCTAATGTGGAAAATCTGTAATGTGTTTTAATAATTCTGTTAAATGTGTCATGGTTAGTAGTGCATGATTCAACCTGGAAAAGGCTGTGATCGTTTTCCATTCTGAAAATTATCTAATTTTTATTGATGAGGTGCAGAAAAGATCAGTGCTACAATTTCTACACAATGTGAATGCAGGTACAACCAGAGGCCGAAGCCACAACCATTTGGTTCAATTTGTGTTGGTAGGTCAGAAAAGGAGATCATGCATGTTGATGATATTGTCATATGTGTAAAAGATGAAGTGCAAATAACACCAGCATGAGGGTGAACAGCAACTGCAGGTATGAAGACTGATTTCTCGATGGGTGAGACTTGCACTGATAAAGAAAGCACACACTTAAAAACATACACAAGGTGCTCTTTATGCATAATTTATACATAAAATGGCACAAAGAAAATTTCTGATGCATTTCTGGGCTTTTTAATCCCAAAGTTATGTGGATCAATTTTGACTTACTGTAACCAGTCACTTGGAAGATCAGTTATATGATTCAGTGCAAGGCACGTGCAAATCAATGCAATTTTATGAAGAGAAATTAGCTTTTGATAAATCCTTTTTTGGCAGGGTAACTAATAGAGTGGATATGGGAAAATCAGTGTGTGTAGCATACACTGTTCGGGCAGCACAGTGGGGGAGCTGGTTGTGCCGCTAGGGACCTGGGTCCGATGCTGACCTCGGGTGCAGTTTGTGTGGAGTTTAACCGCGATTCGCCCTGTGACTGCATGGGTTTCCTCCCACATCCGAAAGACATGTACATCTATAGGTTAATTGGCCTCTGTAAATTGTCAGGTGTATAGGAAATGGATGAGGGAGTGGGATAATGTAGAACTAGTGTAAATGGATGATCGATGGTTGGTGTGAATTCAATGGGCCGAAGGGCCTGTATCTCCAAACTAAACTAAACATCTGACGATTATCGACATATGTTTGATGAGATACCATACAAATGATTATTGCATTAAATTTGGTTGGGGCTTATGTATAAGCATTGATAGAAATTCAGTCAGTGTAGTGAATCCTCCTAAAAAGACTATGTGAGTGTACCTACGTTTATTGCTACTGTGTGGTTAGGATATAGTATACAACAACACAGGAACAGGCCCTTCAGCCCTCAATATCTGCAATGAACATGATGCCAAGTTGAACTAATCTCCTCTGCTTGCATGTGATCAATATCCCTCCATTCCCAGCCTATCCATGTGCCTGTTTAAAAGCCACTTAAAAACCACTGTCACCTGAGCCTCCACCGCCACTCATTGCTGCACATTCCAGACAGTCACCACTCTCTTTGTTTAAAAAACAGATGCCCCACACATCTCCTTCAATCTCTCACCTTAAAGCTATGCCCTCTAATCTTTGACATTTCACCCTGGGGAAAAGGTTCTGACTATCTACACTATCTATGCCTCTCATAATTTTATACACTTGTATTGGCTGAAAGTCTCTTTTCAGCCTTTGACATTCCAGAGAAAACATCCCGAGTTTGTTCAACCTCTCCTTCTAGCTAATACTTCTAATCTGAAGAAGTTCAAGTTCAAGTTCAAGTGAGTTTATTGTCATGTGTCCCTGTATAGGACAATGAAATTCTTGCTTTGCTTAAGCACACAGAAAATAGTAGGCATTTACTACAAAACAGATAAATGTGTCCATATACCATGATATAAATATATACACACATGAATAAATAAACTGATAAAGTGCAAATAGCAGAAAGTGGTTATTAATAATAAGAGTTTTGTCCGAGCCAGGTTTAATAGCCTGATGGCTGTGGGGAAGTAGCTATTCCTGAACCTGGTTGTTGCAGTCTTCAGGCTCCTGTACCTTCTACCTGAAGGTAGCAGGGAGATGAGTGTGTGGCCAGGATAGTGTGGGTCTTTGATGATACTGCCAGCCTTTTTGAGGCAGCGACTCAGCAAAGGGTTCTGACCCGAAACGTCACCCATTCCTTTTCTCCAGAGATGCTGCCTTTTACTCCAGCATTTTGTGTCTACCTTCAGTATAAACCAGCATCTACAGTTCCTTCCTACAGCATCCTAGTAAATCTCTTCTCCACCCACTCCAAAGCCTCCACATCCTAATACGATGTTTTGTGTCCTCATTTCAAAAGTGATTTTTAAACATGTAACTTCTCAACCGACTGCGAACCGGGGTCGGGCGGTCAAGGGTGACAATGGGGCACAAATGGGGCTACATGGAGGGTACAACAACCTGTAACTGTGGCACACAGACCCAGACAATGCAACACCTACTGCAATGCCCATTCCTGGATAATCCATGTACTACTACAGACTTTACGCTTAACGCCATTAGCGCTACGATGTGTACAGCAGTGGCGAACCACTAGAATAGCATGAGGACACAAAAGAAGAAGGCTTCCCATCCTTCAGTGAGATGTATAGCCACTGAGAACAGAACAGCTGTATGACAGAGAGAGTGCGAGTCGGCTGTTAGACGTCCTGAAGCTTTAGATTATCCACTGAACCAGCAATGACAATGTTGCTACAAAATCAAGTCATCAAATCTGTGTTTAGTTTTGATAATGCTTTTAGAAATGTTAACACTTGTAAGTTGCCTGACTTCACATAGCATGGGTATGCCCGGTTAGCAGGCTATAACAGCTATAAACAGGTGTAGGCAAATTTAAAAGCTCATATTTCCTCACCTAAAATGCAATCAATTGCATGCATAATCCTATTGAACCATTTCACACTGAAAATATGACTGAATCAATTCACTTTTACCATTATATTTGTTCACCTCGAACGATATTGTGATTTTGTACCAATTAAAATGGGGTCAAGGAAAGAGCGTTCATTTCGCGGCCCTGTTTTCACCAATCTTTCCACCACCACGCACAAGAAGCACAAGGCAGACACCATTGTCTGAAGAAGGGTTTCGGCCCGAAACGTCGCCTATTTCCTTCGCTCCATAGATGCTGCTGCACCCGCTGAGTTTCCCCAGCAATTTTGTGTACCTTCGATATTCCAGCAACTGCAGTTCCCTTTTGAGACACCATTGTATGCAGGTGCTGAGAAGTGTGTTCAGCTCTGGCTAAACAACTTCTAATCTTGTGTGTGGGCTCGACAAGAAGAAGACCATTTAAAATGGAATCAAACTGCTGACACGGGCATCAGGCAGGCCTGGGGAAGAGAGGTGACATACTGTTTGCTCGTATTAGACGGTGGGGGTAGTGAGGTTCTTTGGTGCTGCATCAAAGCAGAAGCAAAACACAAACTGCTGGAGGAACTCAGCAGGTTAGGTCCAGAGGAGGTTTACAGGAATGATTCGAGGAATGAATGGGTTAGCACATGATGAGCGTTTGACCAGTGGTGAAGATTTTAACAGTTTTGGGTACTTTCCAGACATTGAGATATTGAACAGACTTGATGTGACTGAAAGGGAAAATTTGTTCCTCTTTATAATGAGTCCCAACATATACTTCTAACAGTCATTTGCAAAAGGGGATCCATGAGAATTTAAAGTAGACATAGGAAGAGAGTAGGGACATTCTTTCAAGGGGTGGCTAGTACCCAACGCAGACCTACTAAGGCTTCCTTTGAGTTCACAGACCAACTGTAGCCAATATACATATCTGTTTGGTGAGGAACTGGGAGATTTTGTAGTTACAAGGGATTCCTTAAATTATTGGCTGTGATTTCTCGTATTACACTCTGTTCTCTAGATTTTGATCCTGTAACTAATAAGACTAAAAATTCAGTGCTGAGGAAAATGACCCTGCATATTGGCCTGCAGCAGATTGGTAAGGGCACCCCACGACCACTCAGGAAAATCAAGGGGTAAGTGGTGGGGGTGATGGAAGCAGCAGTATTGAAGTGGCAACAATCTCAGAAGGACATAATCCTTCAAAGAAATGTTCCATGGCAGCCTGACAACACCAGCACACATTATAGGCTGCCAATAGAGTTGAAGCATTTTGGAGAGTGAGTATGGTTTGCACTTCTCCAGTGTTTTCAGGTACCTTCTGTAGGTTGTCCAATGTAAAGGAACGTTGTGCTCCCTGCTATGGGCATGCCATGAGGCTGGTGCTAGGTTTCAAGTCTTGCCCGTTCAATAGTCTCTCAGTAAGACAAAAAGTGAAATGAAGGCAATATCTGTCTTCACTGAAAAGTGACTCGCAAGATGCTGAAAGTACTCCATATTTCCAGGGTTTTGTGGGAGTTGGTTGTTAAGCAGCAGCGAAGAATAGTGGACTACTGGTGTGAAGCCAAAAGAGAGCTCACATTTTCCTTTTGTTCCTGCAGACTGATTATAGTCCAAGCAGAATCATGATCGAGATGAGATACAGTAATCTCAGAAAATAAGTTTCAGAAGAGGGTCGGAGCGATAACAGAGCCGAACCTGACTCCAGTCTACATTTGAATTGTGTCAGTAGTTGACCTGCTAATTATCACCTGATATTGTCAGTGTGTAGCCGATGATGAACAATTAACACATTTGGGCTGCATTTTCCATTATCCCTCCCGATTGACACCATAATCATATTGGTTTGAAGTCATCATCTGTGCATCTGACTCCAGATTCTCCAAAACAAGTATACCACAAGAGAAAGAGGTATCCAAGAGAGAGAAAACATTTCAATGATGTTCTCAGGACCTTCTTGGCATAATGTAACATCCTCACTGGCTCATGAGAATCACTCATTTGCAACTGGTAAAATGGAGATAGGGTATTTGGGATGGCACAGGGAACCTTGCATCTCTTCATCATGAAACCCAACATAAAACAGCAGACGGAGCACATCACTTCCCATTTGACCTACCATCTTCGCAGTATGAGACATCAAGCATCTCCTGCTCCATCCATGACAAAGTCTACATTTGCTAAATTTAGCCACCTCAGAGCACTAAGAACTGGGGTAGATGTGAGTTATCATCAATCCTGATGGACAAGCATGATCGAGAAACATTCTCGAGTGGACAAAGAGTATGAAAAGGTGAGGCGAGCTCTGGAAGATTCACTGTGAGGAACAGCCCTACTTCAACCAAAGTTTGCCAAGGCAGCCGCAAGACCTCCCAGAACATCATCACCAGAGCCCTGGGAGAAGTTGGCAGGTATTGGCTCAAGCAGGATTGTAAATCCCTGTTTAATGGCAAAAGCCGACAGAGATTTCATGATTGCACACAATATGGTAAAGTGCGCTGCACACCCATGGAATGGCTGTTCTCTTATTCTCTCATATAGGCACATAAGCGTTGATCAAATAAACATCAGTGGTGCAGCCTGAACAATTTGATGCATCCTTGTTGAACTCATCCCTAGGAGGTTATCTTGTGTGCAATATCAGGACATTGAGATCCCCCCTTGTGAGAGCATAACTTTACTTTCCCCAACAGCTGCTCAACTGCACAAATCCCGCCATGGTTTAACTTACCAAAATGCAACACATTGCACTTGCCCAATTTAAATTCCATCTGTCATTCCTTGGCTCACGGCTGCAGTCCATCTAGATCCTGTGATAATCTTAGATAACCTTCTACACTATCCCACACTACACTACTCATTTTGTTTTCATCCACAAACTTACCAATAACGTTAACAACATTGCCAGCCAAATTATTAAGATATAAATGACAAACAAAAGTGGATCAAGAACCAGTTCCTGTGGCACACCACTGGTCACAGGCCTCCTATCTGAATAACAATACTCCACCACCAACTTCTGACTTTCATCAAGCTAAATTTGTACATAATTCGCTAGCTCACCCTGAATCCCATGTGATCTAATCTTCTAGACCAGTCGATCATGCGAAAACTTGCCAAAGGCGTGTCAATTTGTGTGTGTGTGTGTGTGTGTGTGGGGGGGGGGGGGGGGGGGGGGGGGGGGGGTTCTAATTGTGTTTTGCTTCAATTTTTTTTTCCCACAAACATCTTTCTTTTAGAAAATTCACCTTGATGTTGCTGCAAATAAGATTTTTGTTACACCTGTACCTCACCATAATTGTGCAGGTGACAAGAAACTTGACTTGACTTACATGACTTGATATAGGCAATGTCTACCACCCTGCCATCGCCAATCCTCTTTGGCAAACACTACAAAACACACAAGCAACTTTGTGAGACACAAAATGCTGGAGAAACTCAGCGGGTGAGGCAGCATCTATGGAGAGAAGGAATAGGTGACGTTTCAGGTCGAGGCCCTATTTCAGACTTGAGACAAATGTTCCCATGCACTGAATCTTTCTACCTACATGCGACAATTCAATCAACATCCTGCAAATTGCACTGCACTGCGGTGCTGTAACTAACTAAAAGGTAATGGGACTACATCGGTGGTTGTATGCAGTGATGATGGAGATTGGTTCAACACATTGTGACACTGGCTAAAGGTACATAACCAGATGGAAGTTTATTTTCTATTTCTTCATTTTTCAGGATCTCGTCATTGTTTGAAAGGTCGTGAGAACTTCACACAGGCAGCATTCAAGGTGACGATCAAACTTGGGTCTCTGGCACTGCGAGGGTGCAGTTCTACCAGCTGTGCTACTCTGCCACCTTATAACGTTCTCACACTCCTCAATTTGGGATTCAAACTCAGTCACAGGATTCAGGATTAATTACAAGCCCCATCCTGCTGTACTTTGATGACTGCACATACAGTGCAGGCATAAGCTTCATGTATCTGAACTAACTATTCCAAAGATTCATTAATTATTCAGTTGATGTCACATTCGGATTAAATATTATCTTGATGTCATGGGCATTCACTCATGTTTGGACATGTAAGGCATGGCGAGGTCTCGAGCTGTGTAATACTGACAAAACCCAAACTGGGCATTAGTGAAAGGCTACTGGTGAGCAAGTGTTGCTTGATGCCACTTTATTGATGACCAAGAGCAGATTGATTAAGTGGAAATGAGCCAGAATGAACTTATCCTCCTTTTTTTTAATGTACAAGATATGCCTGGATAATTGTCCACATTGTTGGATAAATGACAATATAGTAACAACTGGAACAGCTTGGCTACATGTGCAGCTAGTTGTGGAAAACAGATCTGCAATACTATAGCCAAAATGCTATCTGGTCCCATAACCTTTGTCGTATCCAACACTCGCAGCTGTTTCTTGATATCACATGAAGAATTGGCTGAATATTGGCTTTCTGTGATGGTGCAGAACATACTGTTTACTACCAGCCACAGCCTGCACTCTCTGGTAGGTTTCCAGGGTAACTGCTTTTATCCCGTCCTGGCTTCCATTTGGAACCTTCAAGTTTGCTTTCAGCGGAAAACAAGAGCATCTAAATCAATATGCACATCAATCCTTCCCAACTAATATCATCTAAATTAAATGCCACTTCTCTGCTTTTCCCTATCAAGGTGGGTAACTTTACATATATCCACACTGTGCTGCTGCACGTCATATATTTGCACATTTGCTCAACTTTTATAAGTCATCTTTAAGCCTTCTTGCAGCTCACAGTCCCACACAGATTAATGAAATCAGTGACCCGCAAATTATTATATTCTGTAATCAGCATACATTATGAATAGTTGAAGCTCAACCATTTATCTCTGTGGTAACCAAGTAGTTACTGCGTGCCAATAGGGAAATAATTTTTTTGATCCCTACTTTGTTTCTTGTATACCAACCAATGTAAGTGCATTGACTTATCACTGCAATGTGGGCAGTTCTTACGTTGGGCAGAAAGCATTACCTTGAATAAAATATCCTTGGCAGCAAATGTGGTATCCATCACTTTCTGAGTGAACAATGTGCTGGTTGTCTCAAGGATCGGACTGTTGGTGATCCCAAAAGTGTTGCTGAGGGAGCCAAGGTTGAAGCTTTTCAACAACTACTTTGGTGTGAAATTCTTGGACATGCTTTTCTTGTACAATTTTGGTCTCCAAATCTGAGGAAAGACATTCTTGCCATAGAGGGAATACAGAGAAGGTTCACCAGACTGATTCCTGGGATGGCAGGACTTTCATATGAAGAAAGACTGGATAGACTCGGCTTGTACTCGCTAGAATTTAGAAGATTGAGGGGGGATCTTATAGAAACTTACAAAATTCTTAAGGGGTTAGACAGGCTAGATGCAGGAAGATTATTCCCCATGTTGGGAAAGTCCAAAACAAGGGGTCACAGTTTAAGGATAAGGGGGAAATCTTTTAGGACCGAGATGAGAAAAACATTTTTCACACAGAGTGGTGAATCTCTGGAATTCTCTGCCACAGAAGGTAGTTGAGGCCAGTTCATTGGCTATATTTAAGAGGGAGTTAGATGTGGCCCTTGTGGCTAAAGCGATCAGGGGGTATGGAGAGAAGGCAGGTACAGGATACTGAGTTGGGTGATCAGCCATGATCATATTGAATGGCAATATGGGCCGATGGGCCGAATGGCCTACTCCTGCACCTATTTTCTATGTTTCTATGCTTTCAAAGCCTTAAAGAAGAGTACTGAGGACACGTCTAAATCATTATGTTCAGGTTTGGCAGCTTGTTGTTCCAGAAATACAACATGCCGGGCAAAAGACACAGAGAGCTTGATTGGCATTCAAACCTCATTGCCTCTCAAGGTTAAATGAGCTGGTAAAAGCAGAGTCAAGTTTGCAGTTGTGGTCCAGAGATATGGTTTTGGGTCAGATATTGATATTCTGTAATAAATCACTGCAATGTCAAGAAATGGGCTGCAGTAGTGGCACTTACAAAAAGAATGATTGCAGGAGAGGTGAAATGAAAGCCAAAAGTAACGGTTGATGCGTTAAATAATCGGGGAATGAAAGCATGCAGGATAAAATATAATGATTGGCATGGATAAAGTTGACAAAATGTGGTAAGAAGAGAAAATGAAGAACCAAGTGCTTATGAGAAAGACATGCAGGGATTTAATCAAGAGGCAGAATTAATAAATGAGCTATGAAGCTGACAGAAAGGAGAGAGGAAGTGTGAGAAGGTATGAGAGAGCAGACAGATTTCAAGTAAACATAACTTGAAACAAAATATTTTAAATGGCTCACTTTCAAAATTTCTTGACATCATGCGTACTAGTAAATCTTAAAGAATATCAACACACATGATGCATTTATATTGATATTTCCTAGCTTAATACAGTGTGATTCATTTTCCCACTTCTTGAACTTTGATAGATTTGCCAAACTTCATTTCACTTTCAAACAACCTCTCCACATGCAATTGAAGTGCCACGTTGATTTTTGTTTTTCCTTCATTATAAAGCCTCCACACAAGTAATTAACAACTCTTCACTGTCTTCTCTCAGCTGGCATCACTCCCACTTGCATCAATAAGCTACATCCCTTTTACCGCAATCCCTTTACCTTTTCCACCCTTCTCCCTTCTTCATTTGTTTTCCAATTTAGCCAAGTCTTATAAAAGGCCATTCTGCTGAAATATTAAAGGGCCTGTCCCACTTACGCGACTTTTTCGGCGACTGCCGGCACCCGTCATAGGTCGTTGCAGGTCGCTGAAATTTTCAACATGTTGAAAATCCAGCGGCGACCAGAAAGACACTACGACTCTTTGGGCGACTGAGGAGACTACTCACGACGATACAGGTGACACCCTGGCAAAATGTCGCGGCGTGACGCCTGTATGGTCATGAGTAGTCGCCAAAAGAGTTGTACCTTGTTCTGGTCACCTCTGGATTTTCAACATGTTGAAAATTTTCGCCGACCTGTAACGACCTATGACGGGTGCCAGCAGTTGTCGAAAAAGTCGTGTAAGTGGGACAGGCCCATAATTCTGCTCATCAGTCCACAGATATTACTTGATTTGTTTATTTTCCAAAGCTTTCTATTTTAATTTATGTCTGAATTCTAAAATCCATCCAAACCACCAGCATGTTTGAAATTATGCTCCTATTGGATTCTCCCCAACCTAACTATGCATCAATCGATTTGCTTTCTCCCGGCATTGGTAGGCTTAGTGGACACATGTTTGTTGCTAATTGCTTCAAAGGCCCTTCTCAAAGATGAAGAGGGCCAAAATCACTCTGCTGTTTCTCTGCCATGCAGTGTGGAGCCTCCCCCAAGCAGCCAAGCCAATTTAATCGTGGTATTAAAATCCCAGTTAATATTTTGCTAGTTAGTGTTGAGGGCCTGTTTATACGTCTGGTCTTCTCACAGCTATCAAATGGACCTCAGACTCCTTACACATGGGACTAGATATTGGACTTTGGTGCTGAGGTGGTGATGCTCTACGAAGGATCATTCACTCACGAGACCACTCTTTTGAACAACAACCACAGCTATTTAAAAAAAAGAATACAGAAACAGGTTGAAGTCATTCAGACCCTCAAGTTAATTAATTTGAAGCATAATTCCATCTACACACTAGTTTCATAACACCACATGCTATTATCTAACAAAAATCTGTTAGCTTACACTCGGAAATTCAGGCTTCTTTTGGGTGGAGACCCTGCCAAACTTTTACTAATGTTTATCTTATCTGCATGGCAAGCTCTAATTTTGAATTTATATTATTTTGTTTTTGTTATCCTCAACAAAGCAAAATGTTACTTTATTAGAAATCATGATGGAATTAAGGAGGTCATGTCTATGTGAGATTGTAATTAGCTAAGAGAGGGAAAGCAGAGTAAAAATGGTTGAGAGCCTGTCTCTGGTGTTATAAGGTCATAAGTGATAGCAGCAGAATTAGACCATTCGGCCCATCAAATTTACTCCGCCATTCTATCATTGCTGATCTATCTCTCTCTCCTAACCCCATTCTCCTGCCTTCTCCACATAACCTCTGACACCCGTACAATAGACAATAGACAATAGCAAGTACTAATCAAGAATCTATCTATCTTTGCATTAAAATTATCCATTGACTTGGCCTCCACAGCCTTCTGTGGCAAATAATTCCACAGATTCACCACCCTCTGACTAAAGAAATTGCTCCTCATAACCTTCCTAAAGGAATGTCCTTTAATTCTGAGGCAATGACCTCCAGTCCTAGACTCTCCCACTAGTGGAAACATCCTCTCCACATCCACTCTATCCAGGCCTTTCACTATTCTGTATGTTCCAATGAGCAAGTACAGGCTCAGTGCTGACAAACGCTCATTGTAGGTTAACCAACTCATTCCTGGGATCATTCTTGTTCACCTCCTCTGGACCCTCCAGAGCCAGCACATCCGTCCTCAGATATGGTGCCCAAAATTGCTCACAATACTCCAAATGCGGCCTGACCAGCGCCTAATAGATCCTCAGCATTACATCCCTTTTTTTTAATATTCAAGTCCTCTTGAAATAAATGCCAGCATTGCGTTTGCATTCCTTGCCACTGATTCGACTTGCGAATTAACTTTTTGGGAATCCTGCACAAGCACTCCCAAGTCGTTTTGCACCTCCGATTTCTGAATTCTCTCCCCATTTAGAAAGTGGTCTACGCCTTTATTCCTACTACCAAAATGCATGACTTCACAATTTGCTACACTATATTCCATCTGCCACTTCTCTGCCCAATCTCCCAACCTGTCCGATCCTTCTGGTGTGTGAGAGAGTGGTAGAATCTGGGGGGGGATTGATGGCAATGCGGAGAATAAAAATTGGATGAGTGTGAGCTGAGAGGCTGATGGTTGGTTCTGCCTTGGTGAGCCGAAGGGCCTGTTTACATGCTATGCGATGTATGGCTCAGGCAAAATATAGAAACATACAAAGTAGGTGCAGGAGTAGGCCATTCGGCCCTTCGAGCCAGCACTGCCATTCAATATAATCAGAGTTGATCATCCAGAATCAGTAACCCATTCCGGATTTTTCCCCTTATCCCTTGATTCTGTTAGCCCTAAGAGCTACAGTATATCTAACTCTCTCTTGAATACATCTAGTGAATTGGCCTCCACTGCCTTCTGTGGCAGAGAATTCCACAGATTCACAACTATCTGGGTAAAAAGGTTTTTCCTCTTCTCAGTCCTAAATGGCCTACCTCTTATTCTTAAACTGTGACTCCTGGTTCTGGAAACCCCCCACATCAGGAACATTTAGCCTGTCCAATTCCTTAAGAATTTTATACGTTTCCATAAGATTGCCTCTCATCTTCCTAAATTCCAGTGAATATAAGCCCAGTCGATCCGTTCTTTCAACATATGTCAGTCCTACCATCCCAGGAATTAACCTGATGAATCTATGCTGCACTCCCTTAATAGCAAGAATGTCCTTCCTCAAATTAGGAGACCAAAACTGCACACAATACTCCAGGTGCGGTCTCACCATGCACAATTTTTTTTTTTTTTTTTTTTAAATTCAATTTATTGTCATTGCACTTTTCAGTGCAACGAAATGGTTTAGCCTGCAGTCATAACATAGAATAAAGAACAAACACTCAACACAGTTTAAGTCCCAAAGTCATTGTCTCTTCCCTCCTTGCTCTCCCTCTGCGCTGAGGCAATCCAAGCCTCCGATGTTGTGACCCCGCCGGGTGATGGTGGGTAAGTCCCGCGGCTGGATCCGTGCTCCGCAAACGGGCCGGTTCAAACTCCGCGGCCCGGGGCGGTCGAAGCTGCCGAAGCTGCCGCCCTCCAGTCCAGCGGACGCAGCTGTAGTTGCGGGAGCTCCGGAAAAACAGAACTCGAGCTCCCGATGATGTCGTCCACTGGCCCGCGGCCGAGCCTCCGAGGCTCCAAAGTCGGGTCGGAAGTTGGGTCGCACCGCAACCACAGCCCCGAAGTCGGCCAGCCTCGCGTTGGTAAGTCCTGGCTCTGCCTCCGCAGCCTCGAGGTCGGTCCCAGTTGGAGGCCGCCAGCTCCGCGATAGGCCTCAGCGCAGACGGACACGGAGACGGGGGATACGACAGGAAAGGTCGCGTCCCCCCCCCGAAAGGAAGAGTCAAAAAACATGTCACACCCACCACCCCCACACATACACAACTAAACAAACTGAAATAAACTGCAAAAACGGGACAAAAGAAAACAAAAAACAGAAAAGACAAACGGACTGCAGGCGAGCCGCCGCTGCAGTAGGACCTCCTTGTTCCTACACTCAACTCCTCTAGCTATGAATGCCAACATGTCATTTACTTTCTGCACTGCCTGCTGTACCAGCATGCATACTTTCAGTGGCTGATGTACAAGGACACCCAGGTCTCGTTGTACCTCCCCTTTTCCTAATCTGACACCATTTAGATAATAATCTGCCTTTTTGTTCTTTCCACCAAAGTGGATAACCTCACATTTATTCACATTATACTGCATCTGCCATCCATCTGCCCACTCACCCAACTTATCCAAGTCACCCTGCAGCCTCATAGCATCCTTCGGCTTCGGCAGCCGCGGGCTCCAACCAGGAAGCGGCCGTTCCAGGTGGCCCAGCCGCCGAAAGGACTCTCCCGACGCCGGGGCAAGACCACCCGGTGAGAACGGCCAGGGACATCGGGCCTCCGTAGAGGCAACTGCGGTGGCCTCAATAGGCCTGACTTTGGGGTGAACATGGGGTGGGGACTGGACATTGTGCCTTCCCCCACAGTGGTATCCATTGTGGGGGGATGATTTTTTTGTCTAATTTGTAGTCCTGTAGGTCTGTGTCCAAGATGGCTGCCGTGAAGAGAGAGTGAACGCTGGCGCGCTTTGGCTGCCGCTGCTCTCTCTTCACACTGTGTTTTTGATTTTCTGTTTTTGGATTGAATTCTGTTTTTAATTTGTGTCTCTGTGATGTCTTTATTACTTATTATATTCCGATTATATGTTATTCCGATTACTATGTAAGGTGTCCTTGAGATGTCTGAAAGGCGCCCATTAAATAAAATGTATTATTATTATTATTATCCTTCCCGTAGCTCACACTGCCACCCAGCTTTGTGTCATCCACAAACTTGGAGGTGTTACATTTAATTCCTTTGTCTAAATCGTTAACATATATTGTAAATAACTGGGGTCCCAGCAATGAGCCTTGCGGCACCCCACTAGTCACTGCCTGCCATTCTGAGAAGGACCCGTTAATTCCTACTCTTTGCTTCCTGTCTGCCAACCAGTTCTCTATCCATGCCCCCAATACCATGTGCTCTAATTTTGCACACTAATCTCTTGTGTGGGACCTTGTCAAAGGCTTTTTGAAAGTCCAGATTCACCACATCCACTGGCTCTCCCTTATCCATTCTACTTGTTACATTCTCAAAAAATTCCAGAAGATTAGTCAAGCATGATTTTCCCTTCATAAACCCATGCTGACTATGACCGATCCTGTCACAGCTTTCCAAATGCAATGCTATTACATCTTTAATAAGTTGGCTATTACATCTTTAATATAGTGAGGAAAAGGGACAGGTAATCTACTTTGGTGGACGCAGGCACAAAACATTTTCATTGGCAGAGAAACATACATTCAAAGTAATTGGTAAAAGAGTCAGAGTGGCCATGAGCTAATGTCTTTTCATATATGATCTGAAAAGGTGGTTGATGTAGATCAAAGAGTATTACAGTATGCACAGTCGATACTGATGTTTTTAAAACTGAATAAATACATGAATGGAAATATTTGGTGAAAGAATATGGCACCAAGGTGAAGGAATAAAAGAATGGAATTGGATAGCCTTTTAAAAAGCCACCGCTAACAATATGGTTTGAATAGGCATTTATGCAGTGTTTTTCTATTTATGTGTGATACCTTAGCAACTCTATGTATCACCATAATAGCTAGCTCACCCCATAGAAATCTACAGGCATTTTGGAAAACTAGCCTAATCAATGCAACCTGTTCCCATAATTTAACCTGCAAGTCTCAGTTATGCTGCAATCAGACAGCTGTCAAGTGCATTAATATGTGGGAATTAATTAATTGTCCTTTATCGACCACCGATACATTTACACAGGGAATATCTTTGCAGATGATGTTTCCAATTGGATTGTCAAGGGGTCAAGGGCATTCCAATCTTAATATTTCTTTAGTTTTGATGCTCATTTTATTAGAAGGGATGAAGTGTGAAACAAAAGCTTTGAACATCTGTGGAAATGCATTTTTATTTTATAATGTATCAAAGCCTGAATACAAGAACAAAGCCCTCTGGCTAATCCACATCGTGAGAAAAGCCATACTGTTCACAGGCACTCAAAAAGATTCCATGTACAAAAGTGAACGTTGACCCCTCTTTACTGTCCAATAATTTTCTCCCCAGTGTAGCATTGTTCACTCTCCTCTTCTGTTATTCAATAAGGCAAGTAACAACCTTAACACTTCTAAACAGCAAACCTTTAAGGCAGATACAGCAGGCAGTGAAGAAAGCTAATGGCATGTTGGCCTTCATTGTGAGAGGATTTGAGTTTAGGAGCAAGGAGGTCCAACTGCAGCTGTACAGGGCCCTGATGAGACCACGCCTGTAGTATTGTGTGAAGTTTTGGTCTCCTAATTTGAGGAAGGACATTTGTGCTATTGAGGGAGTGCAGCGTAGGTTCATCAGATTAATTCCCGGGATGGCGGGACTGACACAAGAGGAAAGAATGGGTCGACTGGGCTCGTATTTACAGGAATTTAGAAGGATGAGATGGGATCTTATAGAAACATAAAATTCTTAAGGGATTGGACAGGCTAGGTGCAGGAAAGATGTTCCCAATGTTGGAGGAGTCCAGAACCAGGGGTCACAGTTTAAGAATAAGGGGCAGACCATTTAGGACTGAGTTGAGAAAAAACTTTTTCACGCGGAGAGTTGTGAATCTGTGGAATGTTTCTGTGGAAGAAACCAGGGGACGAAACCCAAGCGGTCACAGGGAGAACGTGCAAACTCCACACAGACAGCACCTGAAGTCGGGACGAATGCAGGACTCTCCACTGTGTAGCCGCATCTCTACCACTGTAGCCCCGCTCCCATTCAACTTACCTGATTCACTTGAAGATTAATAGTGTGCCCTGTAACTTCTAAAGAAAGTGAATAGAACTCGTGTTGACATATTAATAAAAATAGCAACCAAGAGTCTGGAAAATCTCTCCGTCCAGCACCACCCAAGCGACGAAGTGCCAAATTGTCAGATTTTTTTCTGTACATACAGTTCTTATAGTTACACACATCCCCAATATACTAGACTGCTTTCCTTTCAAAATCATAATAAACTGGTAATAACAATATCCAAATATTTTAAATTATTCTACCTACATAAATTTTACTAGTTCATAATTATTTACAACATGTTCATATACAAGAATCAAGGGTCAAGTTTAATTGTCTTATGCACCATCTTACTTGCTGTGGCTTTACTGGGCTCATTAATGCAATAACACGAGAAATATGTATACAATAATCCATAACATATGGAAATAATAATCAGTATTACTTGGTAACCAGACCAAAATAGTACAAAATGAAGTACGAAATGCAACCAAAATCCATAGTCGATTGTTGCTGAGGTAGAATTGCAGTTACGGTTTTACAATGGTTTTACAGATGGTTGTTGGGATGAAGTTTTTCTTGAATCTGGAGGTCATGGTTCTAAGGCTCCTTTACCTTCTTCCTGATGGTACTAGCAAGATAAGAATATGACCAGGATGATGCGGGTCCTTAATAATATTAGCTGCCTTCTTGTGGTAGCACTTCCTGTAAATCCCTTTTGCTGTGGAGAGTTCAATACCTATTATGGACCGGGCAATGTGCACCACCTTCTGCAGCCGCCTTCGATCTTGGGCATTCAAGTTACCAAACCAAGTCATGATGCAATCAGTCTGTATGTTCTCCATCACATAACTGCAAAAATTCAACAGAGTATTCGGCGACATAACGGATATCTTCAATTTTCCACGGACGTAGAGATCGTATCAGAGTGCTGCGCCCAGGACACATCTTCAGAGCTATGCATGCCCAGGAAAATGAAGCTGTTAACTCTCTTCATCGCCACCCCATTGATTAAGACAGCTTCATAGATCCTTGGTTTTCCCTTCCTTAAGTCAGCTCCTTGGTCTTGTGAACGTTGAAAGCAAGATTGTTGTTCTGGCACCATTCATTGAGATTATCAATCTTCCTCCTATACTCTAACTTGTCTTAGAAGAGAGGAAAACACTGGCGCAGAGGTGGAGTTGCTGCCTTACAGTGCCAGGGACCTGGGTTCGTCCAGACTACGGGTGCTGTCTGTATGGAGTTTGTACGTTCTCCCTATCTGCATGGGTTTTCTCTGGGTGCTCCGGCTTCCTCCCACACTCTAAAGACATACAGGTTTGTAGGTTAATTGACTTGGTGATATTTGTAAATTGTCACTAGGGTGTAGGATAGTGCTAGTGTACTCAGCATGGTCAAAGACAATGTTTCTGCACTGTATCTCTAAAGTCTAAAGTCTAATGTTTACCAGTTGGTCATCTGCGAATGGTAGTATTATCAGTGAATTTAAAGATGACGTAGATCAACACATGATCAACACATAAATTTAGAGATACATAATATTATTAATTTTCTAATTTCTCAACTCAAGGGCACCCGTAGGAGAGATGATGCCTTACAACGCCAGATACCTGGGTTCAATCCTGACTTCAGGTGCTGATCTGTATGGAGACCTGCGTGGGTTTTCTCCGGATCTCCAGTTTCCTCCGGATCTCCAGTTTCCTCCCTCACTCCAAAGATGTACAAGTTTGTAGGTTAATTGGCTTGGTATTATTGTAAATTGGCCCTAGCGTGTGTAGGATAGCGTTAATGTGCGGGGATCGCTGGTCGGCACGGATTCAGTGGGCCGACGGGCCTGTTTCCGCGCTGTTTATCTCTAAACTAAACTACAATATGATAATCAGAACTAAACCTAACAATTCAACAGTATACAATCCTGGTAGCAACAAATCTGCAAATTAATTTCTCCAACATGCTTCACATTCTGTATCACTGTATCATCTGTATATATATATTGCCTTAAAAGGTTATATGTAATTAATCTAAATATCAATTGTAAAACCCAGATTTGATAGAGACCAGTAAATCCAATAACTGCAACAGAAATTGCAAATGTATGTTTTTTCATTTTTTTTCTAATTACACAAATCATGTAATGTCCAACTTAATGTTTCTTACTGCTCCCCATCTTCTTGTCCTCACGTACATTAAGTTTAATGTTGCAACACTCACTCCAGCTCCCCTGGTGCTCTCATTGGACCTTTACCAGCTAATGTTAATATATCCATCTGAGATAACATCAGGTATAGGAGCTTCAGACTCTTTTAAATCAACTCGATCAAGCAAAACAATCCTTCTTCAAGATATCCAGTACAGTGTGAACCTGCTGCAGGCTATTTAACAACTCTATTAATAGCAGAAGCCCCATAGACACCAAACCCTCCTACAAGAATTCCAAAGCAACACGCTCAGCTTGATTTGGTTCCTTTGCCTCACATTGAGCCTCTCACTTTCTTAAATTCAAATTGCTCAGCAAGGATGTTCTCCATTCCAGGGCATCTATCTCTTTTACATTTCTGGCTCCCTGGAAGTTCTGCTCTGAAACATCTCACTTCTAGTTCGTGTGTAGGAGGGAACAGCAGATGATGGTTTAAACCGAAGCTAGAGACCAAATGCAGGAGTAACTCAGCGGGACAGGCAGCATCTGTAGCGAAAAGGGATGGGTGAAATTTCGGGTCGAGTCTGAAGAAGGGTCTTGACCCGAAATGTTACCCATTCCTTCTCTCCAGAGATGCTGCCTGTCTCGCTGTTACTCCAGTTTTTTGTGTCTATCTTCACTTCTAGTTCATGATGGTCTCTAAATACCATGGACAGCTGCCACACCACCATTACACTGCCATCGTACTGCAGTGTTTGCTTCATTTGCATTTGATTCATTTCCCAGTAAGAAACTCGGCAAACAAACAGCTCCTGCTGGCAGACACTCAAACACTCAGCCCTCGAAATTCCCTTGTTTTGTATAACATTTTAGTTTTGATGTTTTAGAATGTTTGTATATGTATGTTCTTCATTAATGTTCCTCACCATGCCTCATTTCTGGGAATATCACCTTTCCATCTAATATAGTCTGATCACCTTACAGATTAAAGGGCCTGTCCCACTTACGCGTCCTTGGCAAGCAAATTACGCAATCTCGTGGTCGCTTGAGGCGTATGGGCACCATATGGCCGCGCGGGACCGGTCCCACTTAGAAGCGCAGAGGGGTATGTAGTTGTGCGCGACATCGCGCGGGGCTCTGAAATTCTAGCAGTGAACAAAATCTTTGCGCGCCAACGGCCTGTCGTGGAACTGACGGCCAAAGTGGGACAGGCCCAAGACCCTGGCGCGACTCAATATCTCACCTTCAACAGCAGCAGAAGCAGGCAAACGATCGCCGAACTCGGCCTGGGGCACACGTCCGTTGCCGATCCGGATCCGCCCCCACTTCTACTCCCAGAGTGGGGCCAAGAAAATTGAAGATGGACACAAAATGCTGGAGTAATTCAGCGGGACCGGCAGCATCTCTGGAGAGAAGGAATGGGTGACGTTTCAGGTCAAGACCCTTCTTTTCAGACTGAAGAAGAGTCTCGACACGAAACGTCACCCATTGCTTCTCTCCAGAGATGCTGCCGGTCCCGCTGAGTTACTCCAGCTTTGTGTCCATCTTCAAATGACGTCACGCGCTCCAGACGGCTGTGCGTACGCATGTAAGCGCGCCCGACCTTCGCTCGACCGTCTCGGCTCAACGCGACCACAAGGTCACGTAATTTTCGTGCCAAGGACACGTAAGTGGGACAGGACCTTTAGGATGCACGCTATTGGGTTTTCTCAGAAATCGTTTGTGTGCACAACCTTCATGTGCATTCAGCCAACTTCTCATTTTTTTCTTTTCTTGAGAAAATGTTGCATTTGCTGCCTTCTCATTTACTGCCGTAGTTCCTCGCTGCTCATCAGGTGAGGTCTCCTCAGACTCAAGGTCCACCTATTGTACTTGAGCTTGACATAGAGTCACAGAAACAGACCCTTCAGCCTAACTCCCCCATGTTGACCAAGATGCCCCATCTAAGCTAGTCCCTTTGCCCCCATATCCCTTGTCTTTTTTAAATGGCTTGGTTGGTATTTACAATCAAGTCATTTATTGTGCTTAAGATAAATGACTGATATGATTGGAGATCATGCAAAATAAAGGTTTTCACTGTACCTCGGTGCACGAGAAAGTAACAAACCTAAACGTACTGGTACATGATTATCATCATCGGCGGTCACTCGAAACCAGTATGACTGTCCTCTCCATAGGGTTGTCTACTTGTGAGTCTGCAGATGTCTGTAGAGGCCGATCCACGATCCACACACCTTGGTGCAACGTGGGCAGTGGAGACTGGCGATGGTTGTAGTCTTCGAGCCCCCTTCTCTCTCTCCTTACGGTGCTGTCGCTTTGTCTCTGCGACACGGCGTAGTTCCATTTCGTGAAGTGCAGCTCCTTCCTGCACAGATTTCCTCTAGGAGCGCCTGCCAGTGCAATGTGCTCCCAGTCGCTTGATGTGATGTGGAATTTCTTCAGACTGTTCTTAATGTTGTCCTTGAAGCGTTTCTTTGGCCCGCCGGGGGCTTGCCGACCTTCCTTCAATTGAGAGTACATGATCACCACACTTACTTACATGGCGCTAGTCAACTATCTTAATCACACTCCGCTCCGAGGGTTTATCTTCCCTTATCTTCCCAGACTGTGGAAAAATAGCAGCCAATTCCACAATGTCCATGGCTACACAATAGAAAATTATTTTAAAAGTCCTGGTCTGGCCACATCTGTGCCATCCAGAGTCCTTGGTGCCTCTTCAGTTCACACAACCAGCGGTTTACTTTGGCAAAGACAATGCAGAACTCACCACTACATAACATTGCACTTATTCGAGAAAGATCAATCTCTCAACTAACGCAGTTTGATCCGATCGATACCACTGACTACATGCCATACGCCTCTAAACTCATTGGCAACCTGTCAGAAGATGGAAGGTCTCGCCTCCAAACGTACCTGATATTTGTTTACAATTAAAAATGTTTGAGATCTTTAGAAATTAGGAAACATGTTGAAGCTTAGATGCCAGCACATCTGTCTTCCCTTCTGCTCAACTCATTTTCCAATCCAGTAGCAAACTCACAGAAGAGCTGAATACAATTTACATTTGGCACTTAGCTTTCTGGCAGGAATGGCTGTGTTAAGGAGTGATCCACTCACAGAAGCCTGCTGAATTTCTTTAAAAATGCTAACTCTATTTATTTTGTTATTTAACTTTACTATCTGTATATTTGTGATTTTAATTAATTTACAGGGGTTTAATGTATTTTAACTAAATCTATGTAGTTTAAAGTATTTTTATTTAATCCATTTAAGCTGCTTTTGAATGTACCAAGCCTGATGACCTACGTCCTAATATTTTGGAAAAAGGTCGACTTAGCAACGATAAATGAATTGGTTGTCAACTTCCAAAATCTGAGTGATTCTTGAATGGTTCCCATAGATTTAGAGGCAGCAAATGTAATCCCATTAAGGAGAGGATAAATGTGAAACTACCGGTTAAATCTCGCTTCAGTAATGCACATTTGTTACAATCTACAATTAAGGAAGTGGTAACAGGGCACATTAATGAAGTGGAATCAACGAGGAGGCCACACCTTACACCAGGATGTTAAGCAACCAGATTGTGATGAATGGGGAAGTGACTTGGATGTGGACTTAAGGAGGAGTGACTGAAGTGGACTTTAGGTGGAGAGGAATACCCCTGTCCCCTGTCTCCATCAATGGTGTGGATGTGCACTTTATCAAGGAGTACAAGTACCTTGGAGTTTACCTGGACAGTAAACTGTACTGATACAGGAACCCTGAGGCCTTGTACATGAAGGGACAGAGCCGGCTGTACTTTTTGAGGAGACTTCAACATCTGCAGTAAGATGCTGCAGATGTTCTACCAATCAGTGGAGGCCAGCTCCATCTACTTCGCTGTCGTGTGTTGGGGGCAGCAGGGCGAAGGCAACAGGATTAACAAGCTCGTCAGAAAGGTTGGCTCCATCCTGGGGGCATAGTTGGATTCATTGGAAGGTGGTCTTAGAGGGGAGGATGCTCCTCAAACAGTGGAGCATCTTGGACCATACAGCGCACGCTCCATGACACACTGGTCAACCTGAGAAGTCTCTTCAGCAGCAGACTGGTTCCACCGAGATGCAATACAGAAAGCCACAGGAGCTCCTTTTTGTTGTGGCTATCAAACTGTACAACTCCGCCCCCCTTCTGTCGTGGGGTAGACTGACTGACTTCCCTGCCCACCCCCCTTCCCAATCTTTGCACATCCCCAATCCTTTCCACAATAATAATAATAATAATAATAATAATAATAATAATAATAATAATAATAATAATAATAATAATAATAATAATAATAATAATAAGTATAATAATAAGTATAATAATAAGTATAATAATAATAATAATAATAATAATAATAATAATAATAATAATAGATTTTTAAACAAAACTAAAGCATAATGAAATAGGTGTAATATCCTGAAATAGACTGAGGATTGGTTAATGGGCATTTTCCTGGTTGGGTTGCCTACAACCAAGGTCAAAGTTACAAAATACGGGGTTGACCATTCAAGTTACGAAGAAATCTCTTCATCCAGAAGATGGTAAATCTTTGGAATTCCCTAGTCAGTTGGGCTGAGGAAACGCATTGCTATGTACATTTGATGTAAAATTGGCGGCATAGTGGACACTAAAGGAGGTTCTCTACGTAGGCAATGGAATGGCACATGGAATTTACCTCTGACAAGTGTAAAGTGATGCATTTTGAAAAGTAAATCCAGGTCAGGGTATACACAGTGAATGGCAATGGCCCTGGCTGGTGTTTGATGGTGAGACCCCAAGGGCAAAAGTATGCATAGTTCTCAGAAAGTAGTAACACAGATAGAAACTGGAACGACAACACCTCATATTCCGCTTGGGTAACTTACAACTCAACTATATGAACAATGATTTCTCTATTTGCAAGCAATACACACCCAACCCCCTCTGTCTGTCCCCTCCACCCATTCTCCCCTCCCCACCCACCTCTTCCACACTCTCTTACCATGCCAGTCAACCTTCTTTTTCCTCCTATGCCCATCTCCCATCCCTTAGTCCCATATTTCCTTCCATCCTGTCTTTTCCTCCCCCCATGTCCCCGGCCACCCATACGCCCCCTTCCCCTCACCCATGGCTTTACATTTCACTCCCCATCTTATTTCCTTATCTGACATCTGTTTGCATCTGTACCCCCCCCCCCCCAAGTCTTTGTCACTATCTCTGCCCATTTTCCAATCCCACTTCCTTACCTGTACCTATCACTTGTCCCTCCTCTCTTTCCCAGCTTTCTCCCCCCCCATACTCCAGTCTGAAGAAGGGTCTCAGCCCCAAATGCTGTCTGCCAATTTCCTTCGACAGGCACAGCCTGACCCGCTGAGTTCCCCCAGAAGGAGAGAATTGGAAAGAGGAAGAAATAACAGGCGAAATCTGTGATAGGATATACAACAGGATCAAATTATATGGCAGAAGGGATGAGAACCATAGGAATAGTCATAAAGAATCATAACTTGGGGTCTTGAGTAATTTAAAAGGCGACAGCAAAAATAGTACAAACTGCTCTTATTGAAAAACGCAGGTTATGAAAATAATCTGAAATTGCTGAAATCGATGAGTCTCTTAAGTGCAACAGAGTATGAAATCCTAATCTGGATATTTTGCATTTGCATTAGATTGAATGGCACAGTGTTGGAAGCTGGACAGGGATAGGTCATGTGACAGAAGGAACTGCAAATGCTGGTTTAAATCAAAGATAGATACAAACTGCTGGAGTAACTCAGTAAGCCAGGCAGCATCTCTGGAGAGAAGGAATGGGTGACAATTCAGGTCGAAGACCCTTCTTCAGACTCGGGGATAGGTCATGGTTGGAATAGTACATGGAAGGAAAATGAAAGCTTAAAAGTGCTCCATTTCACACTTATTGCCCAAATGGAGGTGTTCCACAATGCAGTCCCCAAATTGATGCCCGATTCCCACTCATCACAACCTCAAATCGTCTAGTTCTGAAGGGACAGCTTTATGTCCTGCAAACACAGTGTGCTAAATTTAAATCACTGTATCACCAGAATAAATGTTTAGGCCCCTGAATGGTACAAAATCAAGACCTCTGATGCTTGCGCTGGAAGGTGCTCTCGTTTGGAGAAACTATTGAAAATCCAGTTATTCTGTAGTCATGGCACAAAGATTAGCAGTGTTTGGTTCAAAAAGTTCAATGGAGCTGTTTCGAACCAGATATTGTGCAACATATCCATGATGTATTTGCTATGCATGCAGTAGTGTAAGAGAGAATTTACAAGGTCCTGACAGGCATCTCAGAGTCCTTGCCTGGCCTTGCTAGATATTTTTCAAAGAGAAACACTTCCACAGTGTTACAACACTAAATAGCTGTAATCACAATAATTCTAAGGTACTACTCCTTTTACTCCTTAAAAACATATTTGATAGCAATGTTTTGATGTTGCATATAAAGGAATGATATGGAAATATTACACAGACATTGCTTCTTAAATTTCTAACTGCTGCTGAATTTAACATGGGACTATCATTAGAAGAACTATGATGAAGCCTATATCTATATATTACTAAAATTCTCATCTTGTTTGTTTGTTTGTATGCGTGCACGTGAGATCCCAAAACCCCACCAAAATGGTACAGGATAGTGCTACAATTTTTGGCCCACCTTACTCACCATTGTCCTAGGATGTGAATGATACAAGTTTCGTTCAGATTGATGGTATATTTTACAAGTTATTGACATTTTAAACTTTACAAATATCTATTTTCAAACTACTTTTCCACTTGCCCTGCCCATCAGCCGTGTTCAACGTCACAATGACATCACAATGGGATCCCAAATTTCTTTATTTTATCTCAATTTTTTTTTGTTTTCGTGTGCACCTGCCTGGTCACACAATGGGGACCCAACGGCTCCGTGTTAATCAAATTCTTCCGTTTTCATTAACAGCTAACACAGTGTTTAGGTTAAAGAAAAACACGATTTTCATTGAGAATTTCATTTTTTTTTTTAAACGCAATTTTCATTGTGGGGGGTGGGATAGGGGGGAGGTGAGGAGTGTGGTAGTAGGGCGATAGAGGGAGAAGGGGGAGTGGGATAGGGGGAGGTGAGGAGTGGGGAGCAGGGCCATAGAGGAGAGGGGTAGGGAGGGGAAAGTGGGGGAGGTGAGAGAGAGGGAGGGGGATAGAGGGAGAGGAGTGGGGAGTGGGGGAGGTAGGGAGCGGGGGATAGAGGGACGAGGGGGCAGTGGGGGAGGTAAGGAGGAGGAGTGGGGGGTGGGATATGGGAAGGTGAGGAGTGGGGAGCAGGGTGATAGAGGGAGAGCAAGGGTGTAGGGAGGGGAGAGGGGTTATGGAGGGAGTGAGGGAGTGACTGAGGGTAGGTGAAATGAGAGGGGGGGAGAGGTGGAGGGCAGGAGGAGAGGTGAAAGAAGAGGGAGGGTGAAGGAAGATGGTTGGTGAGGTAATGGGGAGGGGAAGGGGAAGAGAGTGGAGGGGAGAGAGGGGGTGAGGGGGGGGAGCAGAGGAGGGTTGGTGGAGGGTGGGGAGAGGGAAGATAATGGAGGACGGGAATAGGGGACTGAAATGGGAGAGTGAGATGCGTTCACATGTTTTATCCATTTTAAACTTTAAAAACATCAGCCACGCCTGCGCAGTTGGGGGCTATGGGTGAGTGGTGGAATATTGCGTTGGGGGAACGGGACCCAACGGGGTCACACTTGGTCTAGCAATCATACAAAAACAGCATTGTGATCAATACAACTGTGACAAGTGATTCTGTACATCATTTTCTTCTATTAACAGGAACCGATGAGACAAGAACAATAAGATTAATGCCGGTAAAACATTCAGGAGCTTTGAATTCCAGTCCCATGTCAGTCGAGGGCCCAATCTGAGGAGATTACTGAGGTGTAATTTTTCGAATAAAATGTTAAATCACCTCGATCCGAAACATCAATCATCCATTCTCCCCTGAGATGCTGCCCGTCCCGCTGAGTTACTCCAGCATTTTGTGTTTATCCAGCCACCTTTTGTGGATTTAAAAGATCCAATAACATTATCTCAAAGTAAATGGCCTTTTCGCTATTAATATTTATCCCACAATGAATATCAATAAAGCGGATATTTGGTCATGATCACTTCACTGGGGAATCTTACCGTCAACATATTGTATTTCTTACTTGATCATGATGACCACATTTCGAATGCCCTTCACTGGTGTAAAGGATTGGATCATTTGAGAAAACGAACATTTCTTATCCTAATTCTCCATCATACTGTAAATAATAGAATACATTCCCTGCAAATAGCCTGCAATTCTGCAGACTGATGAGCTTTCTCCACCTCTAGTAACATTATCATAATGGTCACATACTCAAGGATAAACACTGTTTGCATGCAAGTGATTTACAAAGTAAACATGATAGTAAGCATGATAGCCATACATTCTGGTAAGAGAAAGAATCCGATCATTTTAATCTGGAGCAATGTTACACTTGTCCCAGGGGAAGTCACGACACAAAGTAACTCAGCGGGCCAGCTATTAGCTCTGAAGAACACTTATAAGAGATGTTTTGGGTTGGGGTATTTCTTCAGACTCCGAGAGGACCCGACCCAAAACGTCAACTATCCATGTTCTCCAGAGATGCTGCCTGACCCGCTGAGTTGCTCAAGCACTGCATGTCTTCTTTGTAAAACCACCAACTGCAATTCCGCATTTGTCCCAATTAGTCTGACCAAGTGTCCAAACCCAGAATATCACCTATCCATGTCCTCAAGAGATGCTGCCGAACCCACAGAGTTGCTCCAGCACTCTGTGTCTCAACATTCTGTGTTCCAAGCAATGCTTCCAGTGGGTACAAGATTATTTTACTGAGGGGAACATCAAATGTGTTGGCTATTGTGACTGTCATACTTATCATGGTGGAAAACTATGTGCCAGAATGAAGACATTTGTCTCATCTGCAAAATTTACTTTGTCACTGACAATTCCTTAAAAAGGGAAGTTATGCTTCCTTGAATAGCCGAAGTGATTGTTTCATTGTTGCTGAGCTTGGTTAAGAATTCACACCACTCAGCTGATAAGATACATTAGTAACCAAAGGATGCAATGAGTGGTAACAGCAAGGATTTATAATCAAGAGGTTGGTAAATACAAGGTAGACAAAAGCTGGAGAAACTCAGCGGGTGAGGCAGCATCTATGGAGCTGCCTCACCCGGAATGGGTGATGTTTCGGGTCAAGACCCTTCTTCAGCCTGGGGGTGAGCGGGAAGAAGAAAGGAAGAGGCGGAGACAGTAGGCTGTGGGAGAGCTGGGAAGGGGAGGGGAAGGAGGGAGAAAGCAAGGACTACCTGAAATTGGGGAAGTCAATGTTCATACCGCTGGGGTGTAAACTACCCAAGCAAAATATGAGGTGCTGCTCCTCCAATTTGTGGTGGGACTCACTCTGGCCATGGAGGAGGCCCAGGACTGAAAGGTCGGATTCGGAATGGAAGGGGGAGTTGACGTGATGAGCCACCAGGAGATCAGGTTGGTTAATGCGAACTGAGCGGAGGTGTTTGATGAAGCTTGGTCTCACTGATGTAGAGCAGTTGACACCTAGAACAGCGGATGCAATAGATGAGGTTGGAGGAGGTGCAGGTGAACCTCTGCCTCACCTGGAATGACTGCTTGGGTCCTTGGATGGAGTCGAGGCGAGAGGGGGGTAAAGCGACAAGTGTAGCATTTGCTGCGGTTGGGGAAGGTACATTGGTGTATTGGTAATACAACGTGGCTTTGTCTTTGTCCAACATCCTTGCAATTCTCTATTCCCATTGTATAATAAAGATATATCCGAGACTGGGAAAGAGGTGCTGAAAGAGGGCATCCACAGATAGGACTGTTGTAGGTTTTGTTGCACGAGCTAATAATTAGTAAATGGAGATGTGGTTTAAGTAAATGTGGTGACAGGAAACTGCTGACAAAGCCTAACAGGAATTTAATTCATTATGCATGCACCTACAGTACTGAGTTGGATGATCAGCCATGATCATATTGAATGGTGGTGCAGACTCGAAGGGCCGAATGGCCTACTCCTGCACCTATTTTTTATGTTTCTATGTATCATTGTAACAGAATTTTGGATCTACTATTAATGAATTCAGACTTGTGGATAATCATCTCATTCCGTTTGTAACCTATTGTAACTAAGTCTTTCTGAGTTCCATTCTGTAATTAAGTGTTGTATTGTTAATCACGTCTCTGCAAAATCTTGTTACTGTTAATCGAGTTTCTGAGGGGGTGGGAGATTGCAACCTTCACGTGGTCCACCCTGTTTCAACAAATGCAATCAACCTGGCGTGCACAAACAAAAGATTAAACAGAACAAGTTGTCTTACAACTTTAGGCTGTCAACGCCATACGCAAGAAGAAGAAGAGTTTCTAAGCAACCTCGTCATCTGAGAATATAAAAAATGTACCAGAGTCACACTTGACAGGTCAGCTTTGGTGTGGCCTTTCCATTTTTCCTCCTACAGGTCAGAGTAAGAGCGAGGTGGAGAATTAAAGTGTGTATGAAGGAACTGCAGATGCCGGTTTAAATTGAAGATGGACACAAAATGCTGGAGTAACTCAGCGGGACAGGCAGCATCTCTGGAGAAACGGAATGGGTAAAATTTTGGGTGGAGACCCTTCTTCAGACTCAGATGTCAGGAAAGGGGGAGGTACATAAAAAAGGAAGTGTATAGATAAGGTGTGGAGAATTAAAGTGATGGGTAACAGGAAAGGTCAGGGTCGAATCTGTGAACGAAATGCAAGTGACCCACAAAATAGTCACCCAATCTACATTTCAATCCCCACAGAAGAGACCACATCATGATCACCAAATGCAGTACACCAGATCAAAAGTAACTTCTGAAAGCACAATCTATTATCATTTGGGAAACTAATATTTAAATTCACAAATTTAGCTTTTAATCCATAATGAAATAAAAGGACCAACATACGATGGGCAGGGATGCTGCTTCTTCTTTGATTTCTTTGATGCTTCACAGCCTTTATCTTGATTAATATCAAACAAGAAGACGACAAGGAAAAAGAACGGCTTGATCAGCACCATTCTCAAAGTGGCTGCTCCCATGCAATGCTAATCTGGAATAGAAAAATTGTCAGCAAATTATTCTACGGACCCCATTTTGCAAGTGACAAACAGAAATAAAACGCTGAATAAACTCTACCAGATGTGTGCACGTGACCATGTCAGAGAAAGTGTAGTGAATGTGTCTCCACACAAGAGCCAACATTGAATTGAATGTACCAAATCTGGATTGCCATCACTTATTCCCATCTCGTACAAGGTCTATGTTCAAGATAAGAACACACTAACTATCTAAAAGCCTATTCTGCTTGTTCCATCATAAAACAACACGAAACACTGGAAACAATCAGCAGCTCAGGTAATATTTTTGGAAAGGAAATGGCTCACGTTCCAGATCAAACAGGGAAAGAATAAAAACAAAGGTACACAAAATTGCTGGGGAAACTCAGCGGGTGCAGCAGCATCTATGGAGCGAAGGAAATAGGCGACGTTTCAGGCCGAAACCCTTCTTCAGACTGATGGGGGGTGGGGGGGGAGAAGGAAGGAAAAGGGGAGGAGGAGGAGGAGCCCGAGGGCGGGCGGATGGGAGGGTGGGAGGAGACAGCTTGAGGGTTAAGGAAGGGGAGGAGACAGCAAGGGCTAGCAAAATTGGGAGAATTCAATGTTAAGATGCTTAACAATGCAATGCTTAACATTGAATTCTCCCAATTTTGCTTTAAAATTGAATTCTCCCAATTTTGCTTTAACATTGATTTCTCCCAATTTTGCTTTAACATTGAATTCTCCCAATTTTGCTTTAACATTGAATTCTCCCAATTTTGCTAGCCCTTGCTGTCTCCTCCCCTTCCTTAACCCTCTAGCTGTCTCCTCCCACCCTCCCATCCGCCCGCCCTCGGGCTCCTCCTCCTCCTCCCCTTTTCCTTCCTTCTCCCCCCCCACCCCCCATCAGTCTGAAGAAGGGTTTCGGCCCGAAACATCGCCTATTTCCTTCGATCCATAGATGCTGCTGCAACCGCTGAGTTTCCCCAGCAATTTTGTGTACCTTCGATCTTCCAGCATCTGCAGTTCCTTTTTGAACAAGAATAAAAACAAGTTGGTTTCAAGTCACAGAAGGATTAGGTGGATGGATGGGACACGACAATATCTCTGATAGGCGAGGTCAGGCTTGCTGATGGGTGGGGGGGGGGGGGGGGGGAATTGTCAATGAAGTAATGTGGTTGATTAAGTAACGGAGCCAATTAAAGAGTTAACATAAACAATTTAAAATCTGTGAGATGAGGAGAGTTAGAGACAGAAACACAAAGAAATGTAAAAACTACACAATGCAGAGCTGGAGAGAATGCTAAGCGGGACAGGCTATGTTCATACAGAGAGTAGGCTTGGGCTATCATTTCACATGGATGACCTACTACAGAACTGTCCAGTTCTGAAACATAGACATTAAGCTTCTTGTAGATGGTGAATTTAATATTGAGATCTGGAATATCCCCAGACAGGAGATGGGTGCTGGTCCTCAAGCTTACATTGCATGTCATTAAACCAATGCAGGAGGCCCTCAATAGATACTGTAAGTGCGAGTGGGAGTGAGATGGAGAATTAAAGTGGTGGGCAGCAGGACAGCTCAGGATGAGTCCTGTGAACTGAAAGTAAGTGGCAGAGAATTCCAGAGATTCATCACTCTCTGTGTGAAAATGTTTTTCTCATCTCGGTCCTAAAGGATTTCCCCTCTATCCTTAAGCTGTGACCCCTTGTCTTGGACGTTCCCAACATCGGGAACAATCTTCCTGCATCTAGCCTGTCCAACCCCTTAAGAATTTTGTACGTTTCTATAAGATCCCCCCTCAATTTCCTAAATTCCAGCGAGTACCAGCCAATGAAGAGAAGAGACTACATCATGAGCAGCAAATGCAATGCACTAGATCAAAAGATTCCGTTTATCCTTTGCCTCATTTAGTTCTTTAACAAATGACTTTTTTTATTTCCTTCAGAAGTCTTTGAACATCATCCCGTTGACTATATTGTATTCAGTGCACAGTGCAATACCTCTCCTTTTATCTCTTCCCATGATCTTGGGGCCCGGACAATCCTTCCAGAGGAAGAAGTGATTTACTTGCCCTTCTTCCAATCAAGTTTAATGCTTTCTGTGTCCATTCGGGACTCATAATGTGGTTCGCCAAAATGTCATGTGGTGTAATTTTGGTTCCGTTTTTCTCTTTGCATTAACATAGTCTGACCTGCTTACCATTCCTTACAACTCGGTATTTTGCAGCGTTTATAATCCTTTGTGGTATTACATACAGTGAAGATAGTTATCAAAAATTACAGCAGGATCTTGATGGGCAAGTGGGCTTCGGAATGGCAAATAGAGTTTAATGCAGATAAGTGCAAGGTATTGTACAGGATGTTCACAGTGGATGGTGGGCACTGGTGAGTATTATAGAGCAGAGAGGCACAGTTTGCTGAAAGTGGCCACACAGGTAGATCGAATGGTCAAGAACATATTTGGTCCATTGGCCATCATTAGTCAGGGTATTTAGTTAGAAGTTGAGACATTGTGTTAGTTGTTCAAGATGTTGCTGAGGCTACATTTGGAATATAGTGTTTAATTTTGGTCATGCTGCTATAGGAAGGTACTATTGTGGGGAGGAACTGCAGATGTTGGTTTAAACCGAAGATAAGACACAAAATGCTGGAGTGACTCAGCCGGACAGGCAGTATCTCTGGATAGGTATGGGTGACGTTTTGGGTCGAGCCTATGTACCTGTATTCCATTAAGCTGGAAAGAGTGCACAGAGGATTTACGAGCATGTAGCCTAGATTTGAAGGCCTGAGCTATAGGGAAAGGTTCGCAGGCGAGGACTTTATTCCTTGGACTGCAGGATGCTGAGGGGTGATCTTATAGAGGTGTATAATATCGTAAGGGGAACAGACAGGGTGAATGCTCAGAGACTATTACCCCAGGTTGGGGAATCAAGCACTCAGAAGATGGTAAATATATGTAACAAGCTGCGACTGGAGTAGAAACAAAGAAATGCAGATGCTGGTTAATGCACAAAAGCACACAAAGTGCTGAAATAACTTGGCAGAACAGGCAGCATCTCTGGAGTACATGGATGGGACATTTCAGGTTGAAACCCTTCTTCATACTGATTGTGGGGGGGTGGGGGGGAGAAGAAAGCTGGAAAAGCGGCGAGGCAGGACAAAATGTGGCAGACAACACGTCGACACAGGCGGCTGGGGGGGGGTTGACAGGCCGATGGTTAGAACAAAGGCCAGCGACTAGAAAATAAGGTGTGGAGCATATTTAAATTGATGTGGTTGTGAAGCCTCAACTGCTAAAGGAGGTAGTTGAGGCAGGGACTATAACAACATTTAAAGGATACTTGGACGGGTACGTGGATAGGAAAGGTTTCGAGAGATATGGGCCTAATGTGGAAAACTAGCTTAGATGGGGCATCTTGGTCAGCATGAACAAATAGGACCAAATGGACTGTTTATGTTTCTCGTTCTATCTCCCCTCATCTGACAGATTTTAAATTCCTTTCTCTATGTTATCTCTCACTCTCACTCTCTTAATAATCCATCAACCAGGTTACTTCATCAACATCTTGTCTCTATGGCAACCCTGACTTCATACATCACATCACCAACATCCTCTTTCTCCCATCCACACATATCACTAATCCTCTTTTCAACCTACTTCCTCAATCTCCTGGATCTGGCAGAGTCTTCAATCGGAATCATTCATACTGTTTCACTTTCTACGGATTTTGCTTGACATGATGAATGTTTCCAACATTTTCTGTTGCTATTTTCAGACATCCAGCATTAGGTGTTTTTTGATTCTCGTATATTCACATTTCTGAGCCACATAGGAGATCATTTGGTCTCTTGAATCCATGCTGGTTCTCAGAGCAATTCTATCATTCGCATTCCCCACCTTACTTCTCTGTAACCTCTTTGCTTTCACAGACCCATTAACACTTCATTATTTCACATTTGTATGACTCACCAATACTAAACACAGGTACACAAAATTGCTGGAGAAACTCAGCGGGTGCAGCAGCATCTATGGAGCGAAGGAAATAGGCGACGTTTCGGGCCGAAACCCAAGATACTACAGCTCATAGAACTGCAGCCTCACAGCTCCACACAACACCGCCCATAGAGTTGTCAATCTGTGGAATTATCTGCCACAAAAGGCAGTGGAGACCAATTCACTGGATGTTTTCAAGATAGAGTTAGAGTTAGCTCTCTTAGGGCTAAAGGAATCAAGGGATATTGGGAAAACGTCAGAACAGGGTACTGATTTTAGATGACCAGCTGGCTCGAAGGGCCGAATGGCCCACTCCTGCACCTATTTTTCTATGGTTATGTTTCCAGTGGCTCAGGTTTAATCATGATCTCTAGTGTTGTCTGTGTGGAGTTTGCACGTTCTCCCAATAATCCCGGGTGTTTCCTCCAGCACCCAAAGTTCTAAGGGTTGGAAGATGAATTGACCAGTGTAAATTACTCCTATTGTGTATATGAGTACAAGAATATGGAATAAATTGATGTGAATGCAGTGAGAATAAAATATGATTAATATATTTATTTCATTTATCGATAATTATATTTTGGGCATAAATATAAATATAGCACAAACATAAATATAAATATAGGACAAACATAAATTGCATTCTCTTGTGCTGAAGGGTGACTTAATAGAAGTATATAAAACTATCAGGGACATAGATAGGGTAGCTGGTCAGAGGCATTTTCCCAGGATGGATATGTGAAATGTTAGAGGGCAAAGGTTTAAGGTAAGATGTGGAGAGATTTGTAAGGCGTTTTTTTACATATTGTTGTAGGTGCCTGGAATGCACTTACAGTGGGAGAGGCAGATACTACCATGGTTAAGAGGCATTAAAACAGGCACGTGAACAGGCAGGGAATTGAGGGATTATGGACAGCGTGCAGGCAGATGGGATTAGTTAGGTTGGCATCGTGGTCGGCGCTGGCATGGGGACTGAAGGGCCTATTCTTGTGCAGTACAGTTTAATGTAAACGCGTGCAAGAAGGTCCTAGTGGACTCAGTGGGCCGATAACTCCGTGACTGTTTCGTGAGAACACATTTCTATTTGGATCTTCAAAGACAGCAAGCAGTTAAAACGCACAAGCTTTAAAAAAAATCATTACGAATGATTATAACACGAGCAAAATATGAGACTGGAGCACGAAAATGAAATGCACACTATGTGTACTGCGGCTGAATGTTGTTGCACTCTCCTCAGATGTTTCAGGATTTTATCTTTCATAAATAAAAAAAATAACCATTCGAACATTAAACCTCATCCAGATCCCGGGAGATAAACCCTGCACGACACGATCGGTTCCCAGGCTGTGGGGGCCAAGACCAACATAATAATCCTGTTCCACCACCGCCTGCAGTCTGTGGGGACTGAGAGCAGGGCAAGACTGCCTCGTTACAGCCTGCAGTGTGTGTGGGGACTGGGACTGGGACCAGCACAACGTTGTCCCACCACAGCCTGCAATCTGTGGTGACTGAGATCAACGTGTCCTGCCACCCAGTGTGTGGGGAGGACCAGCACAACGCTGTCCCGCTCCATCTGCAGTCTGTGGGGACTGGGACCAGCACAACACTGTCCTACCACAGCCTGCAGTCTGTGGGGACTGGGACCAGGGCAACGCTGTCCCGCTCCATCTGCAGTCTGTGGGGACAGGGACCAGGACACGGCTATTTAGCAGCAAGAGCTATGGCGACTGGACAGCTCCTCTCACTGCTCAGCGCCCATACAATCGTGCGGCGTGAATTGGAAACAATGTCCCAGTGTTTGGTTCTTTCTACTCACCGTGCATGTCGGTGCAATTGCTATATTTCACGGAGATGTCGCTTCAGGTCCCGGGGACTGCTGTACCTTGACTTCGCAGCGCTGGCTGGCGCCTGGGTCTATAGATCCAGCCCGCCGCTGCCTGCTCACCGCGCCGCCGTCAGCTGTTCGCCCCTGCGCCTTCACCACATCTGCCAGCCACTATTGTTATTGTTTTACTAAAATGTATTTTGTGGATGATACTGTCCCTCAAGATGGAGGAGCGTTGTCTGCACTTGCTACATGCGCAGTGGGGACGCTGCTAACTTGTAGGGGTGGTGGGGGGAATGCATACACGTTGATTCTACATCAGCCATTCATGTACCCTGCCCTTTGCTTGTCAAAGGGGTTTGTAAATTATATTCTAAAGCATACAGTGCTGACCAGCGGCACGATCATGCTTAACGCTACATGGCATTGCCCTGGGGACGTTTTAATATTATTTCTTTCCCCTTGCACCAAACCTTGAGGCTAGAAGTAATGTCAACATTGTGGCCTGAATTTATCATCGGTGATGTCGTTAACATAGCATCTCGCACACCTTACAGCACAGATAATATTACTAGTTGTATTAAAATGTTGGTGAAATTCGGCAAGTGTTGTTGCATACCTCATGTCTTCGCGCATGTCTCTTGCCTAACACACATTCTTAATCTCATCAGTTTTATCTCCATAACATTCTGCTACCGCCGTTATTTTTGTCAACACCATTGGTAGGTGAAACTGCAAATCTCGAACGGTCGCAATTATAGCGGTTGCCTGTCAAAATTTCAGCACCTCATTTATTTCAATAGCACCGAATATCAGGTGGACGGTTTCATGGGCAGAAATGACAATCTCCCTTTCCTGTTTTGATCATGGCAATTTCACTTAGTGCCCCCAGCATTAACAAAATATCTCAATCTCCCTCCCCTTTCTTCTAGCGATGGCCATATTTATGATACTTATTTGTTGAATAACCAACCTTCTCAGCGGCATATAGATTTGGAATTAGATATCGTTATCTTCTCTATCTTGATTGTAATTTGTGCACTTAAAGTGAGATGGATGAGTGTTTATTTGTCCCTATAAATGCAGCTTCAATTCACAATGACATCTAATTTGGTGAGGAGTCAAGAGCCAAGAACCAAGCTCCTTGCCTTCTGGCTGCACTTCACACCCTCCATCCTCACATTTAGACGCCCAGTGGGGAGGGGATTGGGTGGAGCTGAAGATGTCCTGGTTCGGTTGCTCCTGTGCCTGGCCAAGTTGGCCATCCGCAAGTCACAGCACCAGGCGGACGTGGGCTCTGCCATTTTCCTGGGGTTACGTCTGCGCCCGGGCACCACTAGAAAGGGACTTTGTGCTGTCCACGGGCACCCTGGGCGATTTCTGGGACCGCTGGGATAGAATGTGTCCATGACAAGGATAACATAGAAAATTGGTGCTGGAGGTGGCCATTTGGCTCTTCGAGCCAGCACCACCATTCATTGAGATCATGGCTGATCATCCACAATCAGTAACCCCTGCCTGCCTTCCCCACATATCCCTTTATTCCACTAGCTCCTAGAGCTCTATCTAACTCTCTTTAAATTCATCCAGTGAATTGGCCTCCACTGCCCTCTGTGGCAGAGAATTCCACAAATTCACAATTCTGGATGAAACAGTTTTTTTCTCATCTCAATATTAAATGGGCTCCCCTTTATTCTTAGACCGTGGCCCCTGGTTCTGGATTCCCTCAACATTGGGAACATTTTTCCTGCATCTAGCTTGTCCAGTCCATTTATAATTTTATATGTTTCTATATGGTCCCTCTCATCCTTTTAAATTCCAGTGAATACAAGCCCAGTCCTCAATCTTTCCTCATATGGCAGTCCCGCCATCCCGGGGATTAACCTCGTGAACCTACACTGCACTGACTGCCTCAATAGCAAGGATGTCCTTCCTCAAATTAGGAGACCAAAACTGCACACAATACTCCAGATGTGTTCTCGCCAGCAAGAACCTAACTCACTATCAAAACATGGAGGGGACGGGGAACACAATTTTTTGGCGGACGTGCGCGCATGCGCCCACTCACACACGCGCGCGAGGCTTCGGAGGCTCAATCCAGTGCTAAATGCAGCTCAACTGCCTGTCTCAGCGGGTTAACTACAGCCCTGTCTGGACTGACGGGACACCAGCGCTGCTTCTCCGCGCTGGCCATATTTCCCGTAAACCCAGGCAGGTTAACCTGGCGGGGATGTCGCCCACCTCTCAAAACATGGGGGGGACATGTCCCCTCTGGCCCCCCCGGGTTTTCCGCCCCTGCTCGCCAGGGCCCAGGACAACTGCAGAAGGAACTCTTTACTCCGAAACTCAAATCCTCTTGTTATGAAGGTCAACATGCCATTAGCTTTCTTCACTGCCTGCTGTACCTGCATGTTTACTTTCAGTGAGTGGTATACAAGGACACCCAGATCTCGTTGCACTTCCCTTTTTCCTAATCTGGCACCATTGAGATAATAATCTGCCTCCTTGTTCTTGC